>NC_051065.1:114531185-114831185 GCF_004664715.2 Peromyscus leucopus
TGTGTACATGCACTACATTTGTATTATCTATTCATTTATTTATGAATATCTAGGTTGATTCCATTACTATCATTGTGAATAGAACAGCAATGAACATGGATGTGCAAGTGTCTCTAGAGGAGGATACAGTCTTTTGGGTATATACCCAGGAGTGGTATCACTTATGCTTTAGCTTTGAGTTGTTGATTCCTTATATGAATGCACAAGCAAAACTTGCAGTGAAATTAATGCTTAACCATTACATAAAAATGTGCTGATTGCATGCTGCTGATATATTGATTACATATCGTAGCAGAAGAGAAATAGACATTGCCACCCACTCATAAACTAGTCCATTAAGAAGATTATAACATTCTAAAATAAGATATACAAACACTAACCTACAATATACAGGAAATTAATAGCAAATAACAGTACGATAACACAGACAAGTAAATACATCTTCAGTGCAATTCAGTGACTATAAACAGAGGCAGTGCAAAATCCTTCACTGTGGAAGAAATAGCACAGTAAGTTGGATTTCATTTAAGCTGAGTCCTATTCATTCACGCAAGGCAGATGGCATGTGCACTGTGTGCAAAGCATTGTGATAAATCCGGGGAGGGTGGTTAAAAGATGGAAAGAAATGACCTTGAATTTTGCTTTACTAAATGTACTCAAAAGAGTTTCAGTTCAAGCCATAGTAATTATTTGGAATTTTCATAAGTGAAGGAGGTAGTTTGTTGTACAAATACGGAAAACATTAGAAAGTTAGAAGTGCTGAAGGTAAAAATCCCTGGAGCAGATGTGTAGGGGGGATGAACACTGGAATAGGAACAGGATGTCAGAGGGAGCCTCACTTGCCAAATGACTCCAAGAGGTTAGAAAGCCCTTGACACAGGTGTCTGGATGAACAGAGAATGCCCAGAGCCAAAATCCTGGTTTGGTTCACTTACACTAGCAAGCTACCACAGACTGAATGGCTTAAGCAAAAAGGAATTAACTTCACAGTTGTGGTGAACTTGTGGATGCCCGTGTTCTGGGCACCAGAAGGACTGTATTTGGGGAAAGCAAATGATTTGTGATGGAAGTCTTCAGTTTCAAAGAGGGAGAGTTGGTGGTAGATGGTGGTTTCTCATCTCCTTTTAAGAGCCCTAATCCATTATAAAGGTTCTACTCTCAGGGCTTTATTCTAGCCTAATTACCTTCCAACGGCCTAAAGTCCAGATTAGGTTTCCCATGAATTGGGGGGAGAGGCATAAACATCTGCTGTATTCCAAGTTACAGGTGGAGTATCCTGGGGAAATGTGAACAGTCATAATGCAACAGAACATAATAGATTGACAGGAGACTTATACAAATTAATAGGTGAGATCAGCTAGTCTTAGGTCAACTTGACACATAAACTAGAGTTATCTGAAAGGAGGGAACCTCAATTGAGAAGATGTGTAGTGGGTAGCCATTCCAGCTTTGACCTGGAAGTTCCAACCCCCATTGAAGCTTCGGTAATGGTCATGCCTACAAAGCGGGGCTGAGAGAGGATGCTAAAGACCCGAGATCCGGATGCGCCGGCTCTCTTGGTTCCTGGACCCTGGATGCAGGAGGTAGACCAAGCGGAGTTCTCCAGAGAACACCGCCAGACTGCACCATATCTTTCCCAGACCTGTAGCTTATCCCTTCACTTGTAAGTTACCCCACAAAATAAACCTCCCTTTTAACTACATGGAATAGCCTTAATAGTTTCACCAATAAAGATGTCTTCATAAGATCCAGCTGTAGGGGATTTTCTTAATTAGTGATTTACGGGAGAGGGCCCAGCCCATTGTGGGTGGTGCCATCCCTGGGCTGTTGGTCCTGGGTTCTATTAAAAAAAAAAAAAAACAGGCTGAGCAAAGCCAGGGAAAGCAAGCCAGTAAACAGCACCCCTCCATGGCCTCTGCATTAACTCCTGCCTCCAGGCTTCTACCCTGTTTGAGTTCCTATCCTGACTTCCTTCTATGATGAACAGCAATATGGAAGTGTAAGCCAAATAAACCCTTTCCTCCACAAACTGGTTTTTGGTCAGGTATTTCATCACATCAATAGAAACCCTAAGACAGCAAGGTAGCAAGGGTCATGCAGAATCTCCTTTGCTCTTTTGAGGATATTAGCCTTTTCTTGAGGAAAGCTGGAGCCATGAGAGAATGGTGAGCAGATGGGAACATAATTCAGTGAGACCCTATCATGTAAGCTATGTGGAGAGGGATTAAGGAAGCAGTCAGTCTCTCCCCCACTGACACCTAGAGCAGGCACCGTGCTCTCCCAATACCTTGTTCCCTGAAATGCTGTGGCTTGCTAAGTGATCCTGGCTGCTGGATCGCTTTTTGCTTCTTCATGAGTCATGGACGAGAGAGTTGGAGGAGTGGCATGAGAGAGAGTTTTCAGAAAGTGTGGAGCACTTGGCAGGCAAAGTGTAAGGAAGTCGGTAACCCATTAAGTCATTCGTCCCATGACAGTTACAACCTAACAGAATAAAATGTGAGCATAAGTAGTTTTTCATCTATTTAATGATAGAAATCAATAAGTGAGGCATTGTTGGTAGAAAGAAATAACACTTTCTGTAAGTGATGTTTAAGGCATTTGATCTTGTAAGGCTGTTGGATTGGTCCATATGGCAATTAAAGGCGCAAGAAAAGGTCACTTAATGTAGAAGAAACAATATGGACAATAAGCCCCAAGAGTTTCCTCCTAAGACGGAGGTGGATACAGGACTGCAGATGTATATTGTGCACAAACAAATTATGCATGAGTTTTCTCAGGGGACTAGCCAGGCTGCTCCACAGTAATGGGTAATTGCCTTAGCAAATGTATCCTCCTATTGCCTATGCACCCCAGCAGACACTTAGAGGAAAAGGTATTGAGAACAAATGTCAATTCAAAACACATTATTTTTATGAACATGGTTGTTGGGTTTGATTCTTAGGCATCATCCATCTATTAGGAAGCATATGGAGATGTTGCTAAGGAGTAGAAAATTTTCCACTTCCTTCTGGATGTTTAAATATGAGTATAAGTGTTGGTCCAAATTTGAAAAAACAGACACCCAAGGCACTTAAGGAAAATTATCTTTTCTGTGTCAAAAGGAAAGATAAGTGACTAAAATGTCTACAGTTACTCCTTTAAAAACAGTTCCCTTGGCTTGCTCTTTTTTTTTTTTTTGACCTCCAGAATGCTCTGTACCAAAGACATATGTTTAACTAAAAAATATCATTTTATTATTTAATTTTTCTAGGTATTACATTGAAATTATAAACAATTTTTTGGACCTGTTTATATTCAACATACACAATACTTTAAAAGTTCAACATTAGGATTTGATGCTAGAATGTTCCTAGTGTCCCCATTTTTCTTCGTTTGGAAAGAGTAGTATTACTGTGTAAGATTAATAATTATATATATATATATATATATATATATATATATATATTTAAATGGATCCTTGCATAGAAAATACCAGAAAACCATCATAATCCAATGAGCTGAGAAATGTGGAGGAAATGTCAACCTCACATGAAGCTTCCACCATTTCCACACCCCAAACAGGAATTTCAATGCTAATTGTTAGTGTGTTTCAGATGAGTTAGAGCAATGTTGTGGAAAACAAGATTAGTTGTCTGTCCAGAGTAGCAGTCCTCAGGTTTCTGTCTATCTTTGCTCCACTGAGCAGGTCCAAAGGAAAGATCTCCACATATTGACACTGGAGAACTGATTGGAAGTCTGGCTGGTAAGGATTATTTCCCCTCAAAGACTACGTGTTGGAAACTTTATCTCCAATTTCATGTGATGATGAGCTTTAGATGTGGTACCACTGGGAGGTAATTAGAGTTCGATGAGGCCACAAGTGTGAGGCTTCCGTAAGAAGAGTGGTTTTGTAGGAAGAGGGAAAGAGACATGAGCTCAGACATTACTCCTCCATTCATTCTGGTTAGGTGCTACCCTCCACCATTTTATAAAGCACTAAGGAGGTCCTCAGAAGACAAACCACATTGATCTAAGCCTTTCCAGGCTTCAGAGCTGTAGGAAATAGATTTTCCTTTATGAATTACTCAATCTGTGGTATTCTTTTATGGAGACAGAAAATTGACTAAGATAACAGTGGTCCTTGCCAACCAGTGTGCAGGCTGTACCATTCTAGTTTCCTCTTATCTCGTCCTTAATCATACTATCAGGAAAGCTCCCTTTTCCAATAGGGATGTAAGGTATTGAGATTAATGATGCAGAAGCCCAGTGGAACATGTGTGGTCAAATAAAGAACAATACAAATGAAAAGAAAACCTAAAATACTCAGAGGCATCCTTGACATTACTTCCAGAATTTTAAACTAGGATGATGTTTTAAAAAATAAATAACTAGAGAGGAAAGGAGAGCTTTGGTAATGAAAAGAAAAATGATTGCAAAAAAAAATCCATTTTAAGCTTGGAATGTGGAGTTCTGAATGTCTTCCAAAAATTAAAACAAAACAAAAAAAGATCCTATGACTGATACAAAGCTTATCTTGTGAGAGAGAGAGAGAGAGAGAGAGAGAGAGAGAGAGAGAGAGAGAGAGAGAGAGAGAGAGAGAGAAACAGCACAAAAGAAGACATCAGATGAATAACAGCCCCAGTTTCCAAGATAGAGGGATTTACTCTATGGAGATTGAGTTTAAGGCTTCATGTATGTGAGGCAAGCATTCTACCACTGAGCTATGCCCAGCCCTTGGTCGAGCACACCTTTAATTACAGCACTTCAGGGCAGAGACAGAGGGATCTCTGAACTGGGGGCTAGCCTGCTGGACAGAACAAGTTCCAGGGCATCCAGGGCTATGCAGAGAAACCCTGTCTCAGAAAAAAAAAAAATCTACATGACAAGAGAAGCATTGTGATCAAAACTGCAGTTAACCTGGGATACTTTAGTATCTTCCAAATTAAATAACGGAATCAACACCATTCTGTCCTTTACAATGTCCCTGCATGGGCTGGAGCATTACAAAAGCTAGTTTAAAAATAAAACAAAACAAAACAAAAAAACTGTGGAGTCTCCACTCACTAAGTAGGATTTTATTCTTCAGACTATCTCTCAATCACAATACATTCAAAAATCTAAAAGTAAAACTGGACAGCTTCAGTACTGAGCCAATCACATAGCAGCATTAGCACTGGCCAATATTTAATGATAATGGTAACGAATCTCATTTATCACATTATTTTATTTGTTCATTTAACTACCTTTTGAGTTATGTAACCCAGGCCTTCTTATCATATTTGATCTACAGTCCTCACATACTCAAAGGAAAAGTCACCAGAAAAATACTTAGCAGATCAAGACTTACAAAGAGGCACAGATTTGTCATGATCATTAAAAAGAAATTTAAATTAGTGCTAACCAGAGGAATAGTGCCCCAATGATGTTTGCCTATATATCAATCTAAATTCCTAATACCCCAAGTCTAACCATGACACTTCAATTACATTCATTGAGGCCATTATTGGTACTGTTGTTTGCTGATGACAGAGGAACCCAAGCCTTCACACAGGCTAAGAGCACAATCTACTGTTGAGCCCCATCCCCAACCCCAGTGCTCCTTGCTTTGGTTCTCCAGGATGCCCCACCCCCCATGCCTGTGTGTGTGTGTGCCTGTGCGTAGGTCAGAGGGCAACCTCTGATATCGTTCCTCTTCAGGTGGCATTGCGTTGTCTGTCTCAGGCATTGTCTCTAGCTGGTCTGGAGCTCTTGAGTATGCTAGTCTGGCTAGCCAATGATCCCCCAAGATCTGCCTTCTCAGTGCTGAGGTTACAAGCCCAGGCCACCCAATGATCCCCCAAGATCTGCCTTCTCAGTGCTGAGGTTACAAGCCCAGGCCACCATGCCTGGCTTTTTTTTTTTTAAATGTGGGTTCTGGGGACCAAACTCAGACCCTCAGGCACTGAGTCATTTTGCCAGCCTTGCCCTTACTTCTAAAATACCTATCTGAGATTCCGTTGTGTTTCCGTGAATGAGCAGTTAACTGTATTTCCTTCTACAGTAAGAATATTCATTCCACAGAGTCTCTGCCTCCTTCTAATTTAGTGCTTCTAATTTGCTGTGGTCTGGGAAAGCACACAGCTAAGTTTATTAATAATCATAACTCTAGCCGCAGCAGTAATTAGACCGAGTGTTTCTGAACACTTTCTTTATCCCAGCCAATGACTGTAATCGGTGCTTTTATACTTTATTATAATTCATAGGAAACTGAGGATGAGCAGAGATTCAGTAATTTGCCCAAATTCCTGGAATAAAACATCTGATTTTTGAAGTAGAACAAACAGAGCTTGTCTGTAGAGAATGGAAATTAATGTTGGGGTGGGGAGTTCGTTAATCAATATTCCTCAAAGAGTAGCTGTGCTATTAGGAGCTGGATCTATGTATTCACAGACAGCAAGATGACTTTGCAGTGTGCTCTGAAGGATTTTACATACGTGTGTGGGTGTGAAACAACCTTGAACTACATAGTAAAAAAACCCCTTACATTTTTGTTGATTTCCTTATTTGGTTCTCGGTGTTAGGTCTGTACCATGCTAGGAAAGCACCCTACCATGAAAGTGTTCTAGACTCTCAAAATCTTTTTAAAAATTTTAAATCAGCTTCAGTTTCTCTGATTACTTTAAAGAAAAAGTCACAATGCAGGAGGGTGGTGGTAATATGTTCTTAACATGTTTTTAAAATGTATTCAAACATTTTGGTAAACAGGGCTAAATTATAAAGCTTCTAGCTTTATACAGCTGTGGTATCTGGCTAGAAGTTACTAATACTTTTCATTCATTATTTCTTCAGGATAATACCTGCTAATTCAAAGTGAAAAAAAATTTCTGAATAATTTTGATGTCTCCTTTTGAAATTCAATTATTTTGTTTTGTTTTCTGAAATACTATGATTTAAGTTTGAAAGTTGAGTCTATTTTCATAAAATTAAGCTGTAACAGATGTGACAAGGATTACCATAAATGATTAAGTATTTAAAATGCATCTAATAGAAGGAAATTTTGTAAGTGAGAAAACAGTCCACAAATGTGATACAGTTTCTGTGTTTAGGAAAGTCGGTTCCTAAATGACTTTTCTAAAGGAAAAGCCAGTTGCTCCTCACTCTTCCCAGCTAGTGGTCAGGTGCTCCTCTGCTTTTCTGAGCTGTGAGTTCCTGAAGGTCTTCTGTACCGATGGGCAGTGTGCTCAGCTCTTAGGAGCTCTGAATGGCTCACAGCAGTCTCACAAACCATCTATTGAAACCAGCCATCACCAAAAATTAAACCACACTAATTTCTATTTAAATAAAATTCACTATAACACAAATAAGGACCCCAAACTCCCTGTATTTTATTCTTACATTGCACTTGAAGTTATTTGTGTCTACTGTAGAGTGGGCTGGCAGTATGATCTAGGGACGTGCTACTGCACATCTACCCCACGTTAACTCCAATGACTTCGTGTCTGCTATCTAGTGTGGTGTGAAGAATTTACACTATGAAAACTGGCAAAAGCTGTGAGCTGGGTTACTTCCTCCTGGAGAGCTTTTAATGTTTAAGAGCTGTAAGTGCCAGAATGAGTGGAACTGGATGCCCCTGCTCCCGATCTGATGATCCCTGGTCACTGACTAGGTCTCTTTGGCAAGGAACATATGAGTAGTCACCAAGAGCTCACTGGCTGAAAATAGCAGGAATGAGTCCTTGACTCTGTTTTGGTTGTGTATGCAGGAACAGGAAACTCCATCTCCAGTCTCCCTAGCAGAGAGGGGATGCATGTTCTGGTTTTTTCCTATAAAATTTCATGCCGGCTTGCTTTTGTTTATATTATTACTTTTCATTAAAACATGTTTAGCAATGTCTTGGCAAGAAGGAGCATTCTTCAGAAGTTTGAGTACTTTTCTGAATGATAGGGACTTATCCTTAAAAATCCATAAAATGTAAAGGAAGCCAAAGTAGACAGTGATAAAAATGTCAGTTGTTGAAACAGAATTTATGGCTTTGGTTTTAATACTAGGAGTGTTTTGAAAATATCTCGTCTCTTATCTTGTGCACACAGTGGCTCTTATTCAGCTGAGAGAGAGGTTAAGTGAGAAATGAGTTGGCTCGCCAAGGATAGATTTGTCCCACCCACCCCAGCCCCCAACACACATATATACTCACGCACACATACTCTGATGTTAATTTGATTTGAAAAAGAAAAAAAATATATCAGGAAACATCATCATCAATTTCTCTTCTTACAGAAATGATTATTCTTGCTTGAGTGCCCTCTGCTGGAATTCCTGATATATACACATTGCCTCTACTTACAAGGACAAGCTGATGTAAGCGGTGAGTAACTTAATATTATGAGCAAGACGTAGGATGTGCAGAAGCCCAGCATGCAAGATTAGGAATAAAACCGAGTTAAGCATTAAATGCAGTGGTCAAGTGTTGATTTAATTAGCCATGAAAAATAGCCACGTTTTGAATGGATCAAAGAAAACAATTACACATAATGGGTGAACTGAAAACAATCCACTATTACTGAAAGAGAGGAATGCTTTAATTAAGCTAAAAGATATACCTAATGTTAAATGAGGTGGTTACAACAGCTGCACAGAAAAGCTGCTTAACTGCTGATTATAATATGAGAAATCAGAAAGACTAGTTAAATGTACCTAATAAAAAGGCAACCTTATTAAAATTCTATTACTATTATTTAAAACTATAGTGAGCCTGTTTCCATGTTTAGCAAGTTGGGTAACCATATTGAAAAATAGTCTTTCACTAATAGAAAATATTTAGATTATTCTTTTAATATTATTTCTGATACAGAGGTGTTGATGTTCTCTACTTTATAACTATATTGTTGGTATTATTTAAAGAAAATTATTGCAGGGAAAGAGTGTGATTGTATAGCATTAAGACCTTGGAATGAATTAGATGAGCACATATTGCTCTCTCTTCGTAAGGCTCCAGACCCTGAAGAATAGAGATGATTGCACAAGCCTGAGCCAGTGTGAATTTGAGCTACCAGGATCCCACTTTAGAATGTCATTTGGAATATTTTTCCTATGAAGATCCTCCCTTTCTTTGGAGGAGTGTGAATTAGTAAGGAAAACGGATTATCAGTTGTGTGTTTACTGTTCACAGCCCCGAGGTGTGTGTCAGTCACCATCTTCCTTCGGTGTCTCTGTCAGCCTAAGTCACAAACAAAGGGATAAGAAAGACAGAAGAAGATGGGGAGAAAACAAAAGAAAGCCAGAGATTTAACAAAAGGAACAGAGCACAAAGTAGTTTCCCACGTTATCTGATTCTGTTCTGCTCCTTCATAGATTGGACTCTAGAGTTAAGGCTCTCATGAGCCAAGTTTCCTGAGTTCAGCACACGGATTCTGCTTTGGTGCAGTCAGTGTTGTTTCCAGTGCTGGTTAACCAGTGCGGAGTGTTCCTTCTTTCCATTAGGAGTGACTCACTGTGCAAGTAAGTTATGTTTCTATTACAAAAACAATGATAGACAGACAGAGAGATGATAGAGATACAAAGTTATTCCCTAACTCAAGCTACATGTCTTCTATCCTATCCAGATACCTCTGCCAGCAAATATTCATTTAACACATTTCTGACACTAATTTGAAATTTAAAAATAAATCTGGAGGTAGAGTTTGAGGCTAGAAACACAATTTGATTTACTTTTGTGAATGTCATAGGATAAATGCTTAATCATTGAATAAGATGCAACAATCTAACACTCCTTAGAGTGAGGCATGATTAAATTTCATAATATAAATGCAAAACATTCAGATTTTTGGAGGACTTTTTGACTGCTAAGCTGCTTTAGAATTATACATTCATATTTTAGAATGAGGATATCAAAACATTATATATCTAATTTAACTCTGAATGAAGAAGTAAGCCCTATTTCACTCAAAGGAGAAATACTCAACCTTGTGTCAATCATGGAGCTGGGGTTCTAATGCTGGCATTTGTGACTGTGAGGACACACCCCTTAAGCACAGATGGATGGCTCTTTATCTAAAAACTACAGAAGTCTCCACGTGAGTCATTATTCTGGTTATATGCAAGTAGAACCTAGGTTCTGGGGGAATTGGGGCTCTTTTAACATGCTGGCTAAATAAAAGATACTGCATGACATTTCTAGAATTCATCTTCCAAAAATTCTAAGAAGTTATGCATGCTGGGGAGATGTTCTAGAAAGGACTTTTTCCCCGGTTTTTTTAGATACATTTTTGTTGTCTGTAGGCTATCGTTTTTGTTCATGCTTCCAGAATCCTATTCGGGGAAATGATCTGACAGACAGCCTGCTCCCAGAGCAGCAAGCCCCTTTCCCCACTTGCCTCTCTGCAGCATCTGCATTGGGCATGAGCCCGGATCCAGATTTACGAGACATATGTAGACACTTCTCCCTTTCTTGGCAAATGCATAAATAGACTCCTACTGTCTACATGTAGGTACTATATAAATACAGAGTTGTGCATACTCTGCGGATGCCATGTATCATTTATCCATGTATTTTTAGCATCACCAACACATTTACATATGCTGTCACGTTTCAAACTGCACCTCAATATAGTGCCTTTTTCAACATGATCTCGGCAGCAGGCAACATCATTCCTTTAACATTTTCACCAAAAATGAAGATCAGAAAAGCCAGCGAATGAAGCCAAAAATAGAAGACAAATTTAAAAACGGGTAACACTTTTACTAAGATGTTCTGAGATAGTATAGAATTAGCCAGAGCAGCGGACTGAATCCTGTTCTGGAATTTGATTTATGCAATCATTTGAATATACCTCATATGCCTGGGCTTCCTCAAATGAATGTTTACCCTATGGCCATTCTCTAAAGGCAGTATCAATATGCAAACTATCTTCACAATTTGATGTGGTATGCTTGTAAAACATGGTAGCAAAGGGGAACAATTCTTTAAATCTGATTAAAGAAGCCGGAGACTCTTCACCGGGAGAAGAATCATTTGAATTGATTCTTAGAGGGTGGGCACAAATGTAGATTACTTTGTATAAACAATAGAAAAATTAGAAATCAACTGACCTAATAGATCAAGCCAAAGATCAAACATTATAAAGTAATTAATCTAATAGTTGATACCCAGAAAGCCCAATTTCTCCACAAGAATCAG
This sequence comes from Peromyscus leucopus, assembly GCF_004664715.2. Taxonomy (NCBI): domain Eukaryota; kingdom Metazoa; phylum Chordata; class Mammalia; order Rodentia; family Cricetidae; genus Peromyscus; species Peromyscus leucopus. Next base: position 114,542,320 of record NC_051065.1, read on the forward strand.
TCTTAAACAAGAGATCCCGCAAAGGGGCCGGGACATGCTTTTGCATGCCTTTCTTTGACCTTGATGACCATGCAGGTATGGCAGATCTGTTTAAGAGGTTCACAACAGAGTCACACCAATGCTTTTTCAAACATTTTCCTTGAGAAGCAGAACATACTATTAAAAGAAATAGTTCATGGAATACTAAGCATGAAAGAGAAAGAGGCAGACAGCCAGTCTGTTTAAGTTGGAGGCTTGGGAAAAGGGAGGAGGATCACCTACATGGCACATAGACTTAGATAAAATGCACATGGCATGGGTGTGAGTGCATGTACACACTGTTTTGCATACACATGCGTATAATTTCTCCAGGTCACTGAATGTCTTTGTACTCACAAGCTGTAAGTAAAGCTGCCTGACTCTGGCTCTGTGTGCTTGCTGACTTTGGCCCAGAGCATTTTGAAAATCCGGGCCATGATCGGCTTCAACTGACCCTGGTCTCACTCCTCCAGTAGCTCCTAGAGTAACAGATGATGTTTGTGGGATTCAACCACAGTGCCGGGAGTTCAATGTGTAGTGGCTACCCAAGAAACCTGTTAAGATGCACTTCCCACTGATAGCAATGCTGCAAAGTCTGAGATGGAGTCCAGGTATCTCTAGGATGGACACTGCACTCCGGGTAGATCTGACACAGCAGTGTTATAAGAAGCAGGGATGATATGGTAGACTATAATGGTGACGGAGGGCACTAGATGAGGAATGTACTAAAGTAAATTCAAAAGAAGAGTTGAGAAGGGGAAGAAGGCATCTGGTAATGGTACAATGCTAAGACAAATGGCCCAGGTGGCCACACAATGCCGCTGCTGCTGGTTCGTAGCCCCTTCTTTAGGGACACACAGGACAGGAAACAGATACAGGTCATTATGTGTTGCTTCCAAACTACAAGCATTTAGTTAACCTATATGTACCTACCCTTTCTCTGTTCTTCCCTCCTTCCCTCTCCAATATTTATCTATTTAAGGGAGATTTATAGGGCTTTATAAGGAAAGCTCTGCTAAACTTTTGATAAGCACAACAGTAGATCATTAGTGTGTGTGTGTGTGTGTGTGTGTGTGTGTGTGTGTGTGTGTGTGTATGTGTTTATAATCATGACACATTCCTATTTGGTTGCCTACAATATGGTTTTCATACTGTATAGCTTTTATAAAATTTAAATTAAATGTGAAGATACAAATATTCATTAGCCGGGCGGTGGTGGCACACGCCTTTAATCCCAGCACTCGAGAGGAAGAGACAGGTGGATTTCTGTGAGTTCGAGGCCAGCCTGGACTACAGAGTGAGTTACCAATATATGTATGTATGTATGTATGTATGTATATATATATTACTAGAATGAATGGTACATAGTATTAAAATAAATAAAGCATTATGGAGCTGGGAACGTGGATCAGTGTATAAGAGCACCTACTCTGTAAGCATGAGGACTTAGTTCAAGTCCCGAAAACTCATGTAAAAACTGTACATAGCTGCATGTGCCTGTACCCCCAGGATTGCTGGGGCAGAGACAGGAGGATCCTGAGAGCCTCACGACCAGAGAGCCTCACTGTGTCAAGGCAATAAGGCAGAGCAGTAGAGGACGGCTGCCAGGGTCCATCTCCTGTCTCTGCAGGTGGACGCACAAGTGAATGCACCCACGCTTGTGTGCACACAGTGACCAGCTCCCTCTGCGCCTCTCTCTTCCCCTCTGCGCCTCTCTCCTGCCTTTCTCTTGTCTGCCTCTATCTCTGTCTCTGTCTCTTTTTCTCTATGTGTCTCTGTCTCTATTTCTCTGTTTTTGTGTTTATGTCCCTGTCTCTCTGCCCTTTTATCTCTCTGTACTTCTTTCTCTGTCTCTCTATATCTCACTCTCTCTGTGTCTCTTTTTCTCTGTGTGTCTCTGTCTCTGTTTCTCTGTTTCTCTCTCTGTTTCTCTCTCTGTTTCTTTCTCTCTCTCTCTCTCTCTCTCTCTCTCTCTCTCTCTCTCTCTCTCTCTCTCTCTCTCTCGGATGCGGGGGGTTTGTTATGTGCCTTCCAAATGTGGACTTAGCTTCCTAGAAACCTGGAGGAAGGATTCCCTGGATCATGTGTGTGAGCATTTTTGCTGGGATATACTCTTAACAAGTTTGCCTTAGTATTTGCTTCATTGTTCTCTAAAATAATCATTTTAATTTGTTATGTCATTAACACTTTCAGAGTATCTATTTCAATGACCTTTAACATACATAATTTGTCAGTTTTTCTTAAGTTGGCACTCTAAATTCTGGTGTGTGTGTGTGTGTGTGTGTGTGTGTGTGTGTGTGTGTGAAGACTGATCTTTGACCATATATTTGTTGATATTTTATTTTACAAAAAAACATTTAATATAAAATGAAATGAAAAAAGGTCAAGGCCATTTCCTGTTTAGCTTGGCTGCTTTAAAAAATGTCTACATGCTTTTAATCTTCTTGAGGTCTTATCTGTGGATTTTCTTATTTCTCTGACCTAATATTTATTTCGGCTATTTTTTATTGCAAAGCATGTAGCCTATGTTTTCTGCTCTGTACATAATTCCTGCATTTGTTTGCTTTATGTCTATGGTTAAACCTTTTCAAAGCACATTCGTCATCATTTGACAGAAAGAAGTTTCCTTATTTGTTCTTTTATCAGAGGAAGTGGTCCTACATATTACAAACCTGGTTTTCCTGTCACTAGCATTTTTCAGTAGTGTGGCATTTGCCATGATTAATAATCTCACATTATAAACTGTGAGCCACTTAAGTCCATTTTTCCTTTACTTTTCCTCAGTTTATGGCAGGTCTTTTTTTCTGTTTCAAAATCTACTTCGGGCTACTACATTTCTGTGTCTTTGGATTTTCTTGGCTAACCATTTTTCAGTCTTTTCTTTTTAGTTGTTTGTTTGATGACTGTTGTAGTTTGAAACTAAAGTATCCTGCACAGGCTTGTGTTTTGAGTGTTCAGTAGAAGGTGTGCAGTCTTGTTGCTGGAAGTAGGCTCCAAGGATGACTTTTGAAGGTGTACCAGCTCCACGTCTGGTCTAGCCTTCTCTCAGCAGTAGGCACTAGGGATGGCTTTTGAAGGTGTGCCAGCTCTATGTCTGGTCTAGCCTTCTCTCAGCAGTAGGCACTAGGGATGGCTTTTGAAGGTGTACTAGCTCTATGTCTGGTCTAGCCTTCTCTCAGCTCTCTTGCCATTTCACACTGTTTCTGTCAAGTATTTAAAGCCCACGGCAATGCAAAAGTAATCAATACAATGATGCTGAACATTTTAAAATAAAATATCAATTATAAGTGAACTGATATTTTTCTCATGATTAGTCTAGAGTTATGGATTGGAAAGAAGACCATAGGAATGAAGTGACATTTCTAGTGTGTTCTGTCCAGGGTCCTTATAGCCAAAATGTTGGTGTAGTGTAGTCTGAACTCAGGGGTAGTTACTTTATATTTGGGATACAATCTGGTATGGCTTTGTTTTTGTTTTGTTTTGTTTTTTGTTTTTTTGTTTGTTTGTTTGTGGAAACTGTTGCACTTGGCTCCTATATCTTTTGACATGTCTCCTTCATGTGAATATTCTGTCAGAGTTCATCTCTGCTTTTGATCAGTTCCTTTATTTCTGGCCTCATAAGATGTTCCAGACTTTTCTGATGGTTTTTTTTTTTGCCATTGTCATAGAATTAACTAATTTTCCATGATTCCCTGGTTGCCCTTGTTATCACATGGTAGTAAAAACTATGATTTGAAAGTTAATATTGTGCAATAGCATTGAGATGTTTCCACGTGCTTACTGCTGACAGACTGTGCATATACTAACTCTTGTGTGAGTACATGTGTATAAGTAATTCTGCATGTAATTGTCTCTACCTACATTAAACTTAGCATGGATTATGAATTCCTAATAATGCCTACCACTCTAATTCATTACCACTTGTATCTTCCCTTACTTCTGAACTCCTCTTCCAACAGGGAAAATTCAGACTCCCATTATTTGCCACCTACTTATGTAACTGTTAATTCCTATAAGAATTAATAGGGTATCAGAATTGTTATCTTTTAAATTTTATTTTCTGAGAATTTCATCTAACAACACTATATTTATATCATTCTCCCATACCCTCCCTCCAAGTCCTCCCATGTCTTTCCCATTCCTATTCTAATCCATGGTCTCTTATTCTATAATTTTACTTGTTACATATATATGTATATACCCTTTATAATAAAACCTACTGAGATCATTTAGTGAGATGATATATGTTTAGGGCTTATGTCTTGGAATTAGCTAACCTATCATGGGCTCAGCTCTGGAGAAGACTAATTCTCCCTCTGCCAGTAACCACCAATCAATTGTAGTTCTCCTAGGGGTAAATTCCCGTGAGAATTTCCCTATCTATTACATGACAATTTTCTGTTATCGTATTTCAGGTTTTGTTTAGTACATACTATTGGGATTTCCTGGGTGCATCTTTGCTGTTATTTAGAAGATAATAGCTTGCAGCAGATGTCCCACCCTGGTCCTCTGGCTCTTACAATCTTTATGCCCTGTATTATATGATGTTCCCTGACCCTTGGGTGTAGGGTTTGTGTTGTAGATGCATGAGTTGGGCAGAACCATTATTACGATATGAAACTTCATTAAGTGTTGATCTCTGACCTTCTACCTGGCTGTCCATGCATTCCCAGACTTACTTGACCCTGCCTCCTTCAGTGGGGCGATTTTGCATGCAGGAATTGTTCCCTAAACTGCTCTGTCATACTCTCCATGTATTCTTAGGTCTTCTGACAACTTATATTTTTAATTTGCATATGATAAGATTTATTCTTTGTGTTGTTAAATTTGACAGGTTTTGAACAAATGTGTATCTTATCTCCACCACTACAGTATCTTGCAGAGTGGTTTTACCAGCCTAAAAACTTCCTGTTCTCCATCTTTTCTGCTCTCCCTGGCTTCTCCCACAAACCTGACCAACTCTGATCTTTTGAGTCATTTTGCTTTTTCCCAAAGTGTGTTAAAATTGGAATCATCCAGTGTGAAGCCTTTTTACAATGGCTTCATCTACTTAACAACATCGGTTTAGGTTTCTCCCATGGACCAGATAACCCATGTCATTCTGTCACCTAATGACATCCTGTAGGATGGATGCAGTGCCATTTGTTGACCTGATCATCTACTGGAGGGTCTCTTGCCAGTTTCTGTGTCCAAACAATTATAAATAAATCTATTGTAAAAAATTATATGCAAACTCTTGTGTAGACATCACTTTTAAAATCAGCCATAAAGACACCTTTAAACAGAATTGCTGGATCAAATGTTAAGATTGTTTTCAATTTTGCAAGTAATTGCCAAACTGTTTTTCAGAGTGACAGTACCATTCTGCCTTCCCCTGGAGAGTGAAGTGGAGCCCCTGTGGTTCCCCATCCTAAGTGGGAAAAATAAGAGCACATCTTTGTACTTCTACTTTTTCTTTCTTTTTCTTTCCTTTTGATGTTAGCTATTCTAAGTTTATGTGCAGCATTTCTTAATGTTCAACTTGCATTTCTTTAATATAAAAAATGCTTGCTATCTCTTTATGTTGTATATTAATTGAGGTGTCAGTTTAATACTTTTGCCTGTTTTAAAATTGGAATAATACCTTGTGGTTAGTTTTAAGCATATATATAATATATACATTGTATCCTACCAGATACATTTTCTGCAAATATTTCTAAAATCTGAAATTTATGTTCTTTAAGGTTTTGGGTTTTTTTTTTTGGAGTAGCCATTTATAATTTTAATAATAGTAAGATTTATTTTTCAAGTCTTCCCCATTGTCTATGCTTTTGTTGTTGTAGTCAAACCCATAGCTGCATTAGCCTGGCTAATATTTCTTTCTTGGGGTTCAAAAACTTATACTTTATACTTAGGTGTATTATGCATGCAGGTTAATTTGTGAAGTTAAGGCCCGCATCTCACTTTGTATGCACACAGGCAGGTATCTCTCTTCCAGCAGCATTTGCTGGGATTCTCCACCCCACCCCCCCATTTCACTGAATCCCTTTCGTGCCTTTATCATCTAGAAGTTGACTGTCTTTGCTCGGCTATCTTAATGAGCTCTCTGTTATCCCCAATTGCTCCTTGTGTCTCTTTTCTCACCAAGACCATACTACTAGATCGTCACAGCCCTGTGCTGAGTCCTGACATTGCAGGGCTGTCACTCAACTTTCTTCTTCAGTACTGCATTGCCAGCCTAGGTAGTTTGCTTCATCAGAGCAACTTTAACATCAGTGTCAACATCCACAAAATCTCTCCCTAATTTGCTAATGGGATTATGTTGAATCTATAAATCAATTATTCAGAGAGGTAACATTAAGTCTTTTAATCCATAAACACAGAGCATCTTTCTATCATTTAGATCTTTGTTTTCTTTCATTGTGGTTTAGATGCACAGAGCATTTGTAATACCTTGTTAGAGTTAAGCCAGAGTAAATGTGGTACTATTACCAGCATCAGCTGCAAAACCCAGTGTGGTGGTGCATGCAGTAATCCCAGCACTCTGGAAGTGGAGGTGGGAGAATCACAGCTCCAATGTCATCCTCGGCTACATAGTGAGTTCAGAGCTAGCCTGGGCTGCAGTAGACCTGTCTCAAATAGTGCATTGTTTTTATACTTTATGGCTCCAATTATTAGAAAAGCATCACAAGTAGTTAGAAAGCAATTGATTTTTCCCATAGTAAACTGGTATTCCATAACCTTACTGTCTCAATTTACTAATTCAAGAAGGTTTTGGATAGAGTGTTCAGGGTTTTCTAAGCGTAAAATTATATTGTCTGTTAATAAGGACAGTTCTCATTACTTCAGACTTTTTTAAAGAGAGAGTCTCACTCTGCAATCCATGCTGGTCTACAAACCATAATGTAACCTCTGCTGACTTGAACTCAAGGCCCCTACTTGCTTCAATTTCCTAAGTGCCAGGATTACAGACATGAGCCACCATGGCTGGCTTTACATTACTTCTAATATCAGAAAATGTAGAAGGGAGTTTTAGAACATAGCAGGAAAAAAAGTCATCCATTTTTAATTTGCTAAAAGTGTTTACTATTATTAAGGGCAATTTGGGGTTACTGCATAAGTAATTGTGGCATCTAGCACTAAAGTAGCTTTTTTACTTCATTTTCAACCTTGCATCCTTTTATATTTTTCTTGCCTTATTCCAATATCTAGGATGTCACATAGGTTGTTGAATATAAATAGTGAGAAATAAGGACATCTTTGCCTTACTCCTAATTTTAGGGATGTAAGTCCAATTTCTCAGCTTTTCTTTTGTGGTAGCTCCAGGGTTTTACACCTTCAGCAAGTGGAAGAAGTTTCCCTCTATTTTACTTTGCTGAGAATTTCTGCTATTCATGGGCTTAGTCTTGTCAGGTGCGTTCTTCTGTGTCAATTGCTATAATTCTGTAATTTTTACCCTTTAATTTGTTGGGTAAAATGTAATCGTCTTCCTTTTACTTAGTTTATTACTTTTTATTAGGTATATGTGGGGAGGGTCTAGATGTGTGCATGTGCAGGTTCCTACAGATGGTGGAGACACCAGATCCCCTCGAGCTGGAGACACAGGTAACTGTGAGCTGTCTGATATTGGTGTTTGAAACTCGGGTCCTCTGCAAGAGCAATATGCTCTTTTAATCCATGACCTAGCCCTCCAGCCCCTCTATTTTTTAATAGCGACTTTTGAGTATTCATTGTTGGATATGTGTTTTGCTACTATTCACTCATATTGTATCTTTTCTTTCATATCCCTCTTAGAGGGTCATTGATAAAACAAAACCAAATAATAATGATAATCGTTTTGACAAAGTTAACTCTGTGTATATTAATAGATCTGTTTTTGCATATTTTGGAAGTCACTCTAGTCATTATGTTTTATGTACATGACATTAACAAACTGTGACTGTTGTCCTTTTCCTCTTGAAGTACAGAAGCCTTCCCTTTCAAGACTGCTTTTGGCCTCTTTTTCTTAGTGCTTCTTTCCCTATACTTAGAACCACATAAAGCACTGCTGTATTTTTTTCAGCTGACAAACATAATTCCGAAACTGTTGCGGGGAACATGCCTTGTCATAACTTATTTATTCTGTTATTCTTCCTTTATTCCTCATAACCCAAGATCCTTTCTCTAATTTGTTCTCTATTCGAATTTGTTCTCTATTCAAAAGCCTTCCCTCAGTCAACCGTTTTACAGCAGGTCTCCTGGTGAAACCTGGGTTTTGTTTTCCTTCATCTGTGAATGTCTTAGTGTCATAGTCATTTCTAGCAGAAATCTCCATTGAATATGGAATTCAACGGTTCTTTCAACTTTTAAAATCATTGCCTTGTATGTGCTGTCTTTCAACAGTGCTGGGGCTAAACTTTCTGTTGTTCGAATTATTTTTCTCCTACAGGTAAGATGTTTCCTTCGTGCTGTTTTCAAGCTTTTCTTTGTCCTTAATTTCTGGGTTGACTCTGCCGTTTGTGTATGTGCACGTAATGTGTGTGTATGTATACATGTGTATGTACATGGGTGTTTCTGTGTATATTTATGTATATGTGTATGTGAATATAAGTGTATATGTTTATGCATATATATGTCCATGTGTGAGTCTGTGCATTTATATGCATATTGTGTTGGTGTATATGTAATTGTGTATATCTCTCTCTGTGTGTGTATATGTATGAGTATATTTCTTTGGGTTTTTCTTTTGAAACACTTTTATGCTTCTAGAATCTGTAATCTGTGTGTTGCTATTTTCTGCTGAATTGGGTGGTTGAATTGCTATTTCTTTGGACCTTTTTAGCCTCATTTTCTTTGCTCTTTTTAGAATTCTGATGCCATACATGTGAGACATTTTATTGTGGTGCACCATGTTCTTGACCCTCTGACTCCCTTATTTCACTCTGTTTTCTTATTGGTCAGGTTCTCTTAACTTCTTGTCAAGTTCCTTGACTTCCTCTAACCCTCTCTTTCCTTTCCTGGAGCTTTGTGTGAGGTTTCCACTTCAGTTATTGTACTTTTCAGCTCAAATTCTTCCATTTGGTTTTCCTTAGCCTATTATTCTGATAAGGCCTTTTTATTTTATTTTTTTAAATGCTGTATTTGCACACGTAATTGTTTGCTAAACCAATTGCATGAAGGCATCTTCAGATTCTGGCTGTCTCACTCCTTGTATCTATTGATAGTCCCCTAAGTAAAGACAGGAGTTCTCTTTTCCTTGGTGTAAATGGTATTTTATTGAAACATATATTTAGAATGTTATAAGCTCATAGATCTTCTAGCCACTTACTTCTGGTGCTAGCCCAGCAGCTGGCAGAGGAATGAACTACTTATTGCTACCATGAGAGGGTAGAAGTACAAGGCATTCCCTGTACCGTTTAGTGACATTCAAGGCTGGGGGAGATGCTTGCCTCTAGGTAAAAGTAAGGTTCTCAATTCCCTATTAGATTTCTATCTACTGATGCTCCTCTAATGAAATAGGTCTTGTTCATAAGGCTGTAGCCATGGCCTCTACTGACACCACAGGGTAGCAAGCCACCTTGCTCTTACCCAGCAGAGATGAAAACCCTGACTTCTTTCCTGGGTAATATCCCAGCAGCTATACTGTTGTGTCTTGTTCTGACTCAGGGAGGGTAGAAGTCTAGAATTCTCACTTTCTCTTTGCTTTCATGGCTTGGATTAGAACCATAGCTTGTAGTTTTGTTTTGTTTTGTTTTGTTCTCTCTCTCTCTCTCTCTCTCTCTCTCTCTCTCTCTCTCTCTCTCTCTCTCTCTGGGGGGGGGGAGGAGGAAGAGAGTGAAAACACTCACATGCACCATTTAATTTACTGTCTAAATGATTCTGTCATGATAAAATTTCCATCTCGTGTGTCCTCTGGCTATGGAACACAGCTTTGTTGGGGCTCATTTACCTCTATTCTTTAGTATTTCCAAGTGTCCGGTTTCTCCAATATTTTGCCTGATTCACATGAGGTGACCAGGAAAACCCAAGGAGTTCAACAATGTCTAATTCTTTGGGTCCTCCTACCTTCATTTTGTCTATTGGCACATAAAATGTGTTAGGATCCAGTTTGAGAAGAAGAGTGTAAATGTATATACACCATCTTGTCAGAAAGGGCAGGACCCTCCCCCAACACACCACACACACACACACACACACACACACACACACACACACACACACACACACACTTTTTTGTCCATTCACTATATATTTTACCTCTTTTAGTTTTATGATGCTCTTGCCTCTGTGTAAGACTTTCCCGCTTCGTTTTATGGTCTGCCTAAAACAGTTGCATTACCTTTCTTTTATAAGATGCAATGGCAGTTTTGGTTGTTGACTCTCTGCTTCACAACACCTTATGGTAATGGTCTGTATTCATTAATCAGTTCTGTCCTTGTCACGAGTTTTCATGTCATGTCTTTGTGTCAGCTCTGCCTGGACTCTTTTGCATCACTTGACATGGAATGACTTCACAGCCTGCAGCAGAACAGTTGTGCTGTGGGACAAGCTGTAGAAGTCCTACATTCCTAGCATGGAGGCACTGTCCTCGCAGTCTGCACAGGGACAAAGGGACTGTGTCTGTAAGACTGGAGACAGCACAGTGCTGTGGTTATCTGAATAGACCCAGGCCATTGGCTCCTTTTAAAACGCTCCAGGCTCAAGAGGGTTCCTCCTGCCAGCTCCATCTGCCTCCTCTTCTGTCCTCTCATTCTTAGAAGAGGGTATAATTTTCTCACCACACAGCGAGCCTCTCATCTTCAGGAAGTATGGACTCTGCCTGACATATCTGACTCCTGGGCACATAGCAATCTCATTATTTAATTCTCTTCATTTCTTCCCATTATAAACTGTCTGGGGCAGCTCAGATACGAACCTCTGGGTTTTATCTCTATCTTAGCTTCATTTGAAACCGAGTTTACAGACATGTGAAAAACACTCTGTCACCTTGTTGTCATAAGATTTCCAGAATAAGAAGGTGAAAAAAAAAAGTGCTGACTGAGGAAGACATTTTTAGAGTGCAAAGTTTTAACCTACACTTACTGAGTACCTAATGTTTCAATCTTTCATCTTCATACTTCAAAAGAATCAAAAGAAGACATATGGGAAGATGAGCCAACAAAGAACACGTTGCTTGAGTTAAACAGGGGTAACAATTTTCAATTGACAATTTGGGCTTCATCGAAGTACTTTTCTAGAGAATTCTCAGAGAGTTTCTTCGAGTTAAATGTGCATTGTCTCCTGCTCACTCTTGACTAGTTGACGATTTCAGGTAAAACACTTTCAAAGTCTCCACATGAAGTATTTATTATATGTGAAATGAAATCATAAGTGCCCCACATGCTAATTGCCATTACTTCCCATGAACCCCAGCCTAATGCTTGTGTTGGAAGACTGAACTAGCATGCTTATTTTAGAAATCTGCCTTTACAAGGAAATACTCATTCTACATATATAAGAGTGCTATGTAATTTGACTGGAACCATCAGACACCTTGTCATAGGAGTTTTTTTATAGGTCCCTCTGTGACAAAATAGGACTCTGGCACACAGCAATAGGTGCCACTTATATTTCACTATTGATTCTAGGATTTCCACTTTACTATTCCTTTGGGGGAGGTGAAATAGAAGAGTTTACATACACTTTCTCCATGTGGAGCTGTACTTTGAGTGGAGCCCACCTTAAAATTTTTGAAAATGACAGACTCTTAAGATGGACATAAAGATTGTTCACAAACTTTCTTTGCAAACATGACCCATTGTTAATGTTTTAGACTATTTCCTGTCAATCATTGTCTGTGCACTGAAATTTAATTGGCATCCTGCTGTCCATGCACGTTTAGTTCTTTGCTTTTAGGGTTTTAATTTTTTTCAATGTCATTCCAAATCTTTGCAAATATCATTCTAATAATTGCATAATATTTTATTGAATCTTGTTGAAGTATATAAAACTCGACCACAAGACAGCAAAGGCATTCCATGCTTAGACAGCAAAATATATCATATAAATAAGTCACCTCAAATTTGATATCTGAATTAAATAAAATGTCAATTAGGAATGCAGAAATTCTTTCTGAGATTTTTCATGTAGAGAAAGGAAAAAGTAAAGTACTCTTCATTTCCATTAGATGCAAAATATCTAAAAATTATACCAGAAAGGAAAAAAATTGTCTTCACAACTGGGCACTCATCGAAAGAAATAGCAGTCTTAGACCTTCCACTTCATGTAGTGAAGAGAAGTAAGTTCTACATAGATAAAATATTATTTTCAATAATCTGAAATACAGAAGGAAATTTAGAATATTGTCTCTGCTTGCTTGTTGTTTTGACATAAGGTTTAACTATATGGCCTAAGTTGACCTTGAACTCACATCCTCTTGCCCCAGTTTCCACAATGTTAGAAGAGTAGCACATGTCACATCAACTAGCAAGAAGAGTATTTTCATGACTTCCACGTAAAGAAGAACAACTTGACATAAACTCAGAGCAACAACACAAAGCAGAATCTTAAATATGAATGAGGTTTCTATAGGGGATAGAGAGGTGGCTCAGCAGTTAAGAGCACACAGAGGACTCACATTTGGTTCTCAACACCAATACTGGAGAGTTCACAACCATCTGTAACTCCACCAATACCCTCTACTGGACTCTGCTGGCACCTGCATTCACATGTGGACACACCTAGATGTATGCATATGTGCACACAATTTAAAATTTAAAAGAATCAAATTAAAAAGGTTTTGAGTAGTAAACCTCACCAAGATGAATGAAAAGTTGAACAAAATGACAGAAAGTGAGTCTTGGCCATGGTATTACAAAATTCCTACAATTTAATGAGCAAAAAGTGTCTATTCTAATAGAAAAAAAACACTAACCATGGTATTATAAAATCCCTATAATTAGTTGAATAAAAGATGACCTAATAGAAAAATATTCAGATGATGTGAGAGAGAAGGAAACTCCAGAAGCCAGTGACAGTCATCTTCACAGACAGATATTCCTTCACCCAGTTTGCCTGGCAAGCAAACACTGGCCAAAGTATTGACTGCTTGAAGGAAGACACTCTCATCCATTTCTGCTCGGAGTGTTCACAGCTGTAGACATTAAAAGGGGAATTTGAAAAGCATTGATATTTGGAATTATATACATATTATCTTTAACTTTTGTTCTACTTCTGGACTCCTTTCCCTTTAAAATAAAATATCCAGTGTGTGGTGGCATGTGCCAGGATGTTTATCTCCTTACAGAGTGGCAAAGGAATAACTGTGGTTCCCATGGATGTTAGAAAATAAGAAAATAGCTGAATAAACGTGGTGTGTTTGGGAATGTGAATCTAATTAAGAAGAAGAAAGTAGAGTGGATCAAATGACCCCATCAATGTGCATATGATGGAGAATGAGAAAATCAGCTGTAGAGAAATGCCTGCAAAATGATTGGTCTTACATAAAACCACGTCATGGCCAAGATGTCTCCTGTTTGTGAATTTACAGAGAACTGATTCACCTGTGGCAGCCGGTGAGGAAGGATTAAAAACTCTATGAAAAGATGCTTGTGAGAGCAGGATGAGCATAAGATAACAAACATCATGCCAGTTATGAAGTGGAAACACATTGTTGGTATAGTCTTGTGTGCTACTACTTTTGGGAAGACATAAACAAAAATATTCACTCACCCCAAAATTCCAACCAATGACAGACAGAAGTACAGATAGCATCGAAGTCCAACTTGATGACCTAATGAGTTTTATTGGGGTTACTTATAGAAATGTGGGTGAGGAATCACTTTACAGCTACATCACCAAAGCCCATCCCATCATGGGTGACAACTCATGAAAGCTGAAAATCCGGCATATAGTGCACAACCTACAGGCCACTTACCTAGTTGGAAAGTGTCCTTTCAGATAGTTCAGTTAGTTTGAGCCTCTTCTTATAGACAGCCTGGTTGCTTTCCATTCTTCCAGGCAGCTTAGTTTGGGGGTTTCTCTGCAGGCAGTCTTCACTGTTTAGTTTTGCAAGGGAGGGGTATAGTGAATCTGGTAAGTTTCAGGGTCTTCCTGTGCAGCAATTGCATTGTTTACTTTCTGAAGCTAATGAACTTCCTGCAGTATGGAATGTTACATAGAACTCCCCTAGAACCTCCCATTGTTTCATTTATCCTTAAAACATTCTGTGCTGGAACAGATTTCTGCTGTGGGATGGTCTGTATGTCAAATTACTCTGATTGGTTAATAAATAAAACACTGATTGGCCAGTGGCTAGGCAGGAAGTATAGGCGGGACTAACAGAGAGGAGAAAAGAAAGAACAGGAAGGCGGAAGGGGTCACTGCCAGCCACTGCCATGACAAGCAGCATGTGAAGATGCCGGTAAGCTATGAGCTACATGGCAAGGTATAGATTTATGGAAATGGATTAATTTAAGCTATAAAAACAGTTAGCAAGAAGCCTGCCACAGCCATACAGTTTGTAAGCAATATAAGTCTCTGTGTTTACTTGGTTGGGTCTGAGCGGCTGTGGGACTGACAGGTGACAAAGATTTGTCCTGACTGTGGGCCAGGTAGGAAAACTCTAGTTACAGACTTCCCTGCAAGATAGATTTTAACTGTACTACAGAACAATATTGCTTTGCAAAATGTAGAATATCAAATTCCATTCTATTATAATTTTTGCATGTGATATATACACCAAAGGAATGTAGGGTTCAGAGTACATTAAAAACATGAATTGAGTGCTAAAACTTTGCATAATTTTTTTGGAGATGGTTACTATTCTGATAGGGAGCTGAATTTAAATGATAAAAATGCACATTTATTGTTATGAACACAAAAAAAATTTTCTTGGGTGTTGAAAATTTGGACCATGTATATGTTGTGTGTAAATCATCCATATCTCAGATTATTTTCTCTTAAAAGCATATGTACAAGCAGAAAGTGAACAAACTCATATTTTGAAAATTCCTGGTATCTGCTAACAAATGCATTTTGGATATTGTGTCTGCTGCACTGTTTTTGCTTTGAAATAATAATATTTCCTATATGTTCACATATCTAGTCCCACAACAACTTATACTTTCTTTGATTGTACCATTTTGTCAGTTTTCTCATTCAAAAAAGTTTCTCATTTTTTAAATTCAAAACATAGTGTAAACAAAAAGCAGTTATAACTTGAAATATGCAATGCATTGGAAACAAAGCAAAGCAGTGTATAATAAGACTAATGAATGATGTCATTGAGAGACAGACAAGCACTAGAACTCAACACACTGTATTGAACAGAAACACATACATTTATATTTTTCACTTAGAAATACCATTTCAAAGACACTACCTTGAAGCCCATCAACACAAACATGACATGAAATAGATGTAAGATTTTCTTCATGACATTAACATTATTTGGGGCAAAATTTAGAAATATTTAATACATAGTAGTAGATTCTTTCCATGAGAAGCAAAAGGAAATTGACAAAAATCTATTGGCTTTATCTTGTTATCCCCAGAAGATTGGTTTCAGGTTCCTTGTTGGTGCCAAAATGTTTAAAGTCCCTTGTTTAAAGTGATGTTGCATTTACAGAGAACCTAGGTCCATTCTTCCATATGCTTTAAATCATAGCTAGTTTACTTTTACCTGGAAAGATCTAAAGACTGTGGGAATAGTTCTTATACTGTACTGTTCAAAGCCTAATAACAAGTAATAATAGTCTGCTTGTGTTCAGTACAAATTCAGTGTTCTTTCTAACATTATTTATTGCTTGAAATATTAAGGCAACTCCACTTAGTTAAAAGGAAGGTTTATTTTGTGGGGTAACTTACAAGTGAAGGGATAGGTTACAGGGTCTGGGGAAGGTGTGGCGCAGTCCAGTGGTGTTCTCTGGAGAACTTGGTCTACCTCCAACATCCAGGATCCAGGAACCAAAAGAGCCTGCACTTCTGGATCTTAGGTCTTAAGTGCTCCTGTCTCAGCTCCGCCTTGTAGGTGTGACAGTTACCAGAAGCCTCAATGGGGGTAGTACTTCCAGGACAAAGCTGGCACAGCTACCCACTACAATTACTGATCCAGGATTGCTTGAATATTTGGATGTGTAACCAGTCTGAAGTGATGGCTCATTTTATATGCAAATGCAAAATGATATGCAGGATATTTTTGTTAAATACATACTGTATTTTTTTAGGATATGTATGCCCTAACTATTGCAAGGGAAATAAGTACATGAAGAAATTCATTCTTTGTCTGAAATCCAACTTTAATTGGACATCTTATATTTATGATGATAATGATGCATGCATACATGCACAACTGTCTATACATGTGGGCATATGCATGCCAATACACATGCTTTGAAGTTAGACGACCACCTTTTGGAGTCAATTTTCACCTTCTAGTCTGTTGAAGATGGATCCCTCCTGTTGTTTGCATTGTTACACAGCTTTCTCCAGGCTGGGTGGTCAGCAGTGAGCTTCTGTCTCTGCCAGTTCCCCTGTCTCTGCCTCCTGTCTTGCGATGGAGTACTGGGTTACTATAGATGCTTGGCTCCACATTCATCCTTTTACATGGGTCCCAGGAATCGAACTCAAGTCATTGGATTTGCTCAGTTAGTGTTTTTTTCTGTAGAACCATGTTCCTGACCCAGCCTGTATTGTGATTTGCTGAGTCTGACAAGACATTTTGGGGAAAAGGCTCTGAGATGGAATCCAGCAAGAGGAAATGCTCAGAAAGCATTGTCCTTGGAATGGACACATAAGTGCAGGATGAGGAAGTAATACTAGGCAGGACAATATCTGTGACAGAAGTCCAGACAATATTAACAGTTGAGGCAAATTTCAAAAAGTCTCCAGAAAAAAAAATCCTCTAAATGGATCAGTCTTCACTGTGTCCTCTATTTAAAATGTTACAGAGAATATTCGTAGATAAAAATGTCACAACTCTTAGGAATTTTCTTTTAAAAGTTATGCATGAATAAGTCATCTGTGGTGATAACAGTAGGTATCTATGGGTTTATTGACTCTTAATTTATGTGTGCCTGGAAACCCTAAAAAATAAACAGCAAATTAGAAATTTTAACATTTAATTTGGATATTTCCTTTTTCCTTTCATATCAATATTTCCTCAGTTTCTGTTTCTCTGTCTCTCTCTCTCTCTCCCACCCTCCCCTCCTCTGCCACCAATCCCAGTTGGCCCTCTGTTTTTAAAATCCTTTTGCTTCAGCCTCCTGAGTCCTGGCATTAGAGGTATATACCACTACACACAGTTCACTCATTATCTCCTAATCTTAGGGTTTTTTTTTTGTTTTGTTTTTGTTTGTTTGTTTTTGAGATGCCTGCTCATAATTTTACCCCAACACACATCCTTTTCCTAGCTCATAGAAGATGACCCCATTCTCAACTGGTAGCATGTTTGCCTCAAGGAATGTTGGTTGCAACATTAAGATATTTCTGACTATCAACAACAGGAAGTTTCTATTATTATATACTGACATAAGAAACTGCTAAATTAAAAAACACTGGAATAGTCTGGTAGAGTGCGCCAGCGAAACCTTAGTGGTTCATGGTTCTACTTTGATGATCCTTTAAGCATTTTTATTAGAGTCTTTTTAAGGGGGTGGCTGTTCTGTAATATGAGTGAGCTGATACTTACATAATAATTTACTTAAAATGAATGTTTGAGGAGTTGACGGTTTGTGTCATAAAGATTACATCACAGGTCAAAGGTGGGTTGAAATGCTGAGATTCATAACTGTTAAGTTTTATTCCATTTTTCTCTCTAATTTGTAGTTGGACCAGTTTTTAAGTTTCCCCTAATGGGTATTCAAATACACATATTCCCAGCTATTGGTCTGTAATGTAGAGAGGCTAGATCCCTTTCCTCTGCGGGCATTTCCAGTTCTGTTCTGGTATGAAAGATGGAAGATGTTTTTTTCCTGTTGGTTTGTTTGTTCTTTTGAGCAAATAACAATTGCTCTATTGAACCTTTCCAGGTTTGACCCCACCCCTTCCCTCTTTCTCCATTAATCTGCCCTTCTGGGTAAATTCTTCTTATGAATACCTTCTCCAGGAAGGTGGTAGTGAGGGATTCCAAGCATTAACTCTCTACTGTTAGTGCGATTTTCTTTACACTTTCCACACATTTTTCTATTTCTCTGAAAAATCATGAATTTTAAAGAATAATTGATTCTGTATAAAAGTGTGTGTGTGTGTGTGTGTGTGTGTGTGTGTGTGTGTGTGTTTATTTCAGCCCATCCATGCCTAGAAGAACAGAGTACATATTCCTTCCATTTGCTGACCATCTATGTAGTTAAGAGTATAGGTATATATTTTGTAAATAGTTTTCTTAAAAACGGAAAAAAAAAAAAGGAGGAGTGGGGATACAATCCTCTTAAGCTGAAAAGGTAAAAGCCAGAAGTCATATTGGGAAATAGCTTTCATTTTTCATAAATGCTATAATTAACCATTTTGGAACTCAAACCATGATTGTGACCCCTCGTGTTCTTTGAGGTGTCCACACCCACGTTCGGTATGATTTGGGGTGTTAAGTCCTGGTGTCAATGCCAATTCTAACTTAGAAATTACATTCTTCCCACACAGAAATTCCTCCTGGAGTTTCAACAGGAAAAATTATTCTTCATTTTCCCTCCCAAAAACTGTTGTGTAATGTTGCTGGCCGAGAGAGGAGATTGGTTCCACCCCAAAGCTAGCTGGGATTCAGGGGAAGTTGAAACAGCATCTATATATAGTATGTAAAATGCCTGAGGCTAACAGCAGCTGAAAAGCACTCCAGATTGGTAAGGCATTATTACTACTAAAGTGCTATTATTTTAACTTTGCTGCAAGTTACATCGAGCCTATAAAATGTGCCCAACAGTATAGCAGCCAGGTAAGCCTCACACTCAGGGTCATCGCCCCTGACAATTTGTTTCTCTTACAACAATGCTAACTGTTAATTTTTATTAAGCAAAAATTATTTGAATTTTTTTTTGCTCTACATGTCCTTAGTGGGAGTGAAATGACCAACAAAACCATTGGTTACAGTGTCATTTTTGAGTACTACTAAATAGAGTAGCTGCCAGCCTTTCTTGAGATATTTTTTTAAAAAATTAGAAAAAATAATCTACTCCAGTCACACTGAGTCTTAAACACGATTCAGTTGCTACCTGCTGATTTAATCAGTCCTTTTCAGTGAAAAAATTGAAATTGGAGTATAATATGCATGATGAAAATTTTTAATAAAACACATTGGAATTTCTGTTTCTTAATGGGAAATGGAAATGATCTAGCCAATGCACCTTTTAAAATCTTCAGTTAAAAAAAGAAAGAAAGAAAAAGAAAACAAAATGATAGGCCAGCATCAAAGCCTGATTACAATCTGTATATGTATTACAATGCAGAACCCCTCGTGTGCATCACACTGGAATCCAAGAGGTTGTGTGGGTTAGTCTGATGACTTGAGGCCAGACCTTTAGCCAAGCTGTTTTGGTTTTGATCTTTAAGGGCATCGGAGAATTTTGCTTCCCTCTGTACATAAAACCAATCCCCACACTCACACTGCATCTTTGGAAGTAAACAACAGTACAGAAGAAAGGACTCAAGACACAAATTATTAAAAATCCATTTCCAGGCAAATAGAACTTTGACACTGGGGACCAACAGCAGTGATAAACAACAGAGCACATTTTAGTCAACAGGTTCAATGAGAAGCCTTTCCTGCCCAAATAAAGAGCAAGCCGGTTATGGTTTATCCCCCTTATACCAGGTAAAGGTGGTAGAACACAGATTTTCTAAGTGCTCAAAAATGAAAATTGTTTTGTACTTGGCAAAGGCTGTCCAATGGAGTTTTCTGTAATGATGGCAAAGTCCTGTATTTGTGTTTTCTGTCTCATGAGGTCACTAGCTACATATGTTCACTCAGTACTTCTGAGATGTTAGCATAAGTGACAACTTAAATTTTATTTAATTTCAATTTATTATAACAGCTGCATGTGGCTAGTGGTTGATGTATGGGCAGATGCAGTCTATGCATCAGGAGAAGGAGCTTACCCAAATTAGTAGACATCTCCAAGCTGGAGTGCATTCCCTTCTTCTAGGAAAGGTTATGTCTGTGCACTTGAATTGGCAAGTGGTGTATTGCCTAGTTTTATGTCAACTTCCCCACTTGACTGGCTTGTGAACAAGTCTGTGGTGCGTTTTCTCATTAGTGATTGAAGGGAGAAGTCCCATCCCACTGTGGGTGGTGCCATCCCTGGGCTGGTAGTCCTAGGTTCTATAAGAAAGCAGGCTGAGCACACCATGAGGAAGCAAACCAGTAAGCAGCACCCCTCCATGGCATTTGCATCAGCTCCTGCCTTCAAGTTCCTGCCTTGATTTGTTACCCTGATTTCCCTAGATGATGAATGTATAAAATCTAAAGTGAAAAAAAAAGTCTCTCCTCCCTGAGTTGCTTTTGGTCATGGTGTTTTGTCATAGCAATATAAATCTTATCTAAGGCAGGTGGAAGAGAAAGAACTGGGTGCTGGAGTTTGAGAATCCACATTCCAGTCAAGTTCCCTTAGGACAAGTCACTTTGTTGGGATTGAATTTCTTCCCATAATGGTACTAATGCTCATATTGTTAATTTCTTGTGAGGACTAACACAGGAAAAGTTCTTATGACCAAACCAAAGGCCTGCCATTTGGTCACTGATGTTAATACTTGCTCATTATCATTAGAGATATGCTGAAGACTACAGACAGAGGCCTAAGCTGGACACAGTCATTAACCTATGAGCATTTAATTATTGCAGCTGTGGGTGGATTACTGGGATGC
Organism: Peromyscus leucopus; assembly: GCF_004664715.2. Taxonomy (NCBI): domain Eukaryota; kingdom Metazoa; phylum Chordata; class Mammalia; order Rodentia; family Cricetidae; genus Peromyscus; species Peromyscus leucopus. Next base: position 114,563,125 of record NC_051065.1, read on the forward strand.
CTGCCAAATTGTCTAAATTAAATTAAAAGATTGAACTTATTCTATTCATTCATTCATTCATTCATCCATCCATCCATCCATCCATCCATCCATCCATTCATTCATTCATTCATGTAAATACCAGGTTGTGTGTATTATTCTGCCAGGCAGGAGTAAAGAAGGGAGACTCACAGTTTACCTCTTCTAGCATGTAGTCTAGGACAAGCTATGATGAATTCAATTAAAGTTCTGTAACAGTGGTCTATCAATAGTGAAAATTGTGATAATAGCATGACAAATTTGTTGAGAGATGTCAAAGAATCTCTTCCTACTTACTTGAGGGATGGCAGTATCTATGTACCTCCTGTTTCTTCTTATACCTTCTTCCTGCTTATAACTTACTGCTTTTAAGTGAGTTTGAGTGACAAATGTATCCTCTTCATTTATACTGTGGTAGAGTTCATGTTCTATTTAAAAAGCAAAATAACAACAACAACAAACCCTATTGATGGTGGCTGTTTTGGTTTGTGTCTTAAAGGTTCCCCCACAAACTTAGGTTTTAAATAGTTGTTCCCAGATAGTGATGGTTTTTGAGAAGTTTGGGAGTTCAGCTTAGCTGTGTAATAAAAAAAAGAAAAGGAAGGTGTGGACCTTTGAAGTGTCTTGTATAGTCAGGATATGGTTCTGTCTGCTTCCTAAGCTACTACTGTTATCCACAGCCATTAATATTGCCCTGCCATGATGGCCAAAGAACTCTCTGAAACTGTGAACTAAAGTAAATCTTCCCTCACCAACTTGTCATGGTTAGTTGTCACAGAAATGAACATGAGTGACTGTCAAATACTGCTTTAAAAAGAATATTAGTGTTCTCTTTCCAATAATGTCCTCTGTCCTGAAATTAGAAAATGCAGGTCAACACCCAAGACAAATGAGGAAAGCTTTCAAAAAGGCAACTCCCCAACTCAGGTCATGAGTCGAAGTTCAGAACACTCAGTGGCCATCACACTAGCTTATTGCACCTCCGTGTAGGGAGTAGAATGGCACAAAATTGTTGGCAAGAGGGAATGGAACAGTCTGGAAAACACTAATGAATGCTCAGCCTTCTGCCATCAGGTCAACAATTTCAACCCAAGTCAGACCTACAATGGCAGAAGCCCCTCTGGATGTCAGTGTCCCTACCCAGTGTCCATCTCAAAGTCAACAATACTGCCTGATTCTCTGAATTTAAAACCAGAGTTGAGCTAGTGATAATTATTGTTCCATGGGCTATGTTTATGAACAGTTGTAGAAAAAAACCTGTATTTTGTCTTAACTATTTGACAAGTTAGTCAAATTTGATACTTGTGAAGAATCTATTAATTTTTAAACAGGCAAAGTGAAATGTATTTTAAGTTTAACACAGATTATTTCATAAGTGAGGAACAAACAAATGAATGAACGAATGATTGTATGTAACTCTATGTTGCCAGTTCTTCTAACTAGAAGTACTGTCAGGGTTAGAACATGATTCATCTCATGGTTTTTGGCAAATGGAAGCTTGGGAAATATTGTTTATGCACCATGCAATTAAAAGATGGTTCCTGAAATTTGGAGCAGTGATAGCTAACTATGGACTCACGTGCTAATTTTTCATTAGAAAGTTCAAGTGTAGATTATAAAGGGACACACAGGTGAGTTTCACCTGACAGGTCGTTTCCTTTGTCAGGTAGCAGATATAGCAGCATAAAGGTAGGTGGCTGAGAAGAAATCATCCACAAGACTTTTATATTTAATGGGGGGAAAAACGACATACAAGAAAACCTAGGCACGAGGCAATTGATTTCTCAGTTGGGATGTATTTCAGGGAAAGATGGCAGCGTGCCTTCCCCATCAGGACTTGGTCATCATTCCACTATTCATGAACAGATGCCTTGCGCACATCCCCAAGTGTAAGTGAATTCATTAAAAGATCTGGGGAATTGAGATATTAATTCTAAATCATTACATATTATAGATTTTCTGGAAACAAGTAAGGGACATGGCAAGGAGAGGAGACAGGAGAGGGTTTGTTTGACTCTTGGCCAGAAGTTGGTCTCCTGAGATCAACCGAGAGAGTTCTTTTGAAAAAGCATAACTTTGCAACTCTTAAAAAAGATTTAAGCAGATATTGTCACAGCGTCGAAGGTGACACAAGACGAAGTTGAGTCATGAACACCAAATGCCATATATGGAGGAAGAAAGCAATAATTTGCTGGATGGGAGAGTGTGCAAGTGATTTTGTTCTCTATGTACTATAGAAAATAATTTTCTGTTGAATTTTTGTCAGTGCCTCTGTCCTACAGAGCATTTGAAAGGAGACCGTTAATAGTAAACATTCCTATAAATACATAGTGGCATGTTTCTTCTCTTTTTCCATTTAGAGCTTCGTTGCTCTCTTTCCAGATTATTTTTTTACTCAGGCAATTTGGCACTAGTTAGTTGATGTGTGGGTGGGTGTATTTTCTCACCTGCACAATTAACTTGAAGTTATTTTTGGAATCATTTTCATTTCCAGCTATTATGATGATACCATACTTGGGAAAAAATGCTGTTGAGTTTGAATTCAGAGATTCTGAGTATCTAAGGGCAAAATGTGACAATCAGGTCACAGGGAGAACTTCAAAATAGCATCAAAACTGTGTTAGGATGAAGTTGTCAAGTAGATGATTCCTATGGATGTGTTCTTCATGCATTCTGCCTCTGTTAGTTGATGTCCCATCATGACAGCCCTATGGGTGAAACATTGAACATTTCTATCTGCTTTTCAAATGACTTAATGTCATAAAAATGGAGTAGTGCCTTGAATGGTCTCTTCAAAATCTTATTCAAAAATGTGGATGGAATAAATTGTAAAAATATACTCTGTTTCTGTAATGAAATCCTAATGACATTTTGTATATTTGGTCCTGTTTTGTTATTTTGGTATTGCTTGTTACTTCAACCCCATCAACACCACAACCATATTGAGATAAATATGCCCATATATTGTTTGGCAAAGAGGAAGTATGGGTTGTGGAGAGTCCAAACCTTTTGAGTAGAAATCTCCAACTCTGAAGAGATACATGACTTAGGCATCTTGATGTTTATCTTTCTAAATAAAGACAGAGAAACCAACACCAGTATCTGGCCCACTGACTGTCTTTGTAAATTAAGTTTTATTTGGACACCAGCCTACTGGTTTTGAGTACAACCTATGACATTTTACACTATGGTGGTGGAGTCTAGTAATTTTCACATAGATCACAGGACTCCAGAGCCTAAAGTATTTCCTGTCTGATCTTTATATGAAGTTTTCCAACTCATATTTTACAAGATTTTCATTGATGTTTTGAGATTACAGTATCTTTATTTCTTTTAGAAATTATAAAAAACTAATTTGCACACAAAATATCTAAGTAATAATTTGTTAAATATTGATTTTCATGTCAGTGTTAAACAATGAATGTGATTTACTAATCAACCCTGTGTAAAAATAATTTTTTTTTTTTGGTTTTTTCGAGACAGGGTTTCTCTGTGTAGCTTTGCGCCTTACCTGGAACTCACTTGGTAGCCCAGGCTGACCTCGAACTCACAAAGATCCGCCTGCCTCTGCCTCCGGAGTGCTGGGATTAAAGGCGTGCGCCACCACCACCCGGCTGTAAAAATAATTTTAATGTACATTTGGATTTTCTTTTTTAAATGTAGCCAACACTGTAAATTCACTAATTTAAAAGACAGTATAATTTCTTTTTTCCTAAAAACATAGTATTTGGGAAATATGCTTACTTTGAAGTATCAATTTTTATTTAATGAAAATCCATGCATCATGGACTTAAAACATGAATGAGATAGATAGCAGCTGTGACATCAAGAGAAACAGTGGGATTGTGGGAAATAGTTATCCCTACCACAACCATATGTTCACATTCCTGCCTTGCACAGTAACATGGTATCTTGGGTTGGAACAAGTGACCTTAAACCCGACAGGAAAGCCCAAGAAATCAGCAAATACACAGGAACTCTTTCTTTGAGTTGTGTTAACAGTAGTCATAGGTGATCCTGTCTAGTATAAAAAATGGTATTTGAACTTTAAAAACTGTAGATTGTTGTTGTAACTGAAGATGGAGAAGGAGCTGTCATAGTTTAAGAAAAAATGATGATTTGAGTAGAATACGAAATATGTGCTGATTCTTCTTTGAAATAAGACATGGATCTCTGCCACCTGTTTCCACCCAGCTGTTTAGCTCCACTGTGGGTTGTTTATTCTTTTTCATCTGTGATACAGGGTTCAGAGATGTCAGCCAACAGCTCCACTTCCTTTTCATACACATGATGCAATCTACTTGTCTTCCTTTGGATCTTAGATGGTCTTGTGACTTGCTTTGACAAATGAAATGCAGATCATCTGACATCCTGGGATAACTGTGGTCCAGTCTTTGAGAGAAGTAGCAGATTCTTCTGGAAACCCAGAAGAAGATAATAACTCAAAGAGGAAAGAATCACAGTGGCATCAAACACTGCTGGCAGGTTCCCAACAGCCAGCTCATGCACTAAGAACAGGTCCCAGTCCCACTGCCTGGGAACCTCCCAAACAGTTCAAACTAATCGACTGTCTCACTTATCCAGAGGGCCTGATCCATTTGGGCGCTCCTCAGCTATTGGTTCATAGTTCATGTGTTTCCACTAGTTTGGCTATTGGTCCCTGTGCTTTTTGTAATCATGGTCTCAACAATTCTTGCTCATACAATCCCTCCTCTTTTTAGCCTATTCGACTCCTGACGCTCCACCTGGGACCTGGCCGTAGATCGCTGCATCTGCTTCCATCAGTCATTGGATGAGATTTCTAACACAACAATTTGGGTGTTTGGCCATCCTATCAACAGAGTAGGTCAATTTGGGCTTTCTCTCAACCATTGCCAGTAGTTTGGAACCTAGGGCCTATGCAGGGACACTTGCTTAGCCTGGGAGGAGGGGACTGGACCTGCCTAGACAGAATCTACCAGGTTGAGCTGAATCCCCAAGGGAGTCCTTGCCCTGGAGAAGATGGGAATGGGGAGTGGATTGGGGGAGGGCGAGGGGGGAGAAGGGAGAACAGGGGAATCCGTGGCTGATATGTAAAATTAAATCAAATTATAATATTAAAAAGAAAAAAATTACTGCTGGCAGAAAGGTAGACCAGAGACCAAGAGCTGATTGTCAGATAGAGTCATATAAATGCCATTCATATTTGGATTTCAAATATCACATGGAGCCGGGCGGTGGTGACACACACCTTTAATCCCAGCACTGGGAGGCAGAGCAGGCATATTTCTGTGAGTTCGAGGCCAGCCTGGTCTACAGAGCAAGAATCAGGACAGGCACCAAAACTACACAGAGAAACCCTGTCTCGAAAACAACAACAACAACAACAGCAAATCACTATGGAATGTTTGAATTAAAATCCTGTCTAAAGTGAGTTCTTAAAAAAAAAATTGTTACAATACGTGTGTATCAAGACAAAGGTCTATAGCAAAAATTGACAAGATTTACAAGTTAGTTCTAGGCATATACTAGGTGTCAGAAGAACCTTGATGTGTATCACCCATCTGCTCCCAATTTCCCACATATCTTTCCCCAGTGATTCAAAGTGATAGGTATATCACATTCTGCTAGGCCTAGAATAACAGGAAATCAATTTTTGTCGTTGGCATTTTCACTTTTCTGACTTAAAATGTAGCTGCACCACTGAAGAGTCTTTATGATATATTAGTCACAATAATTCATGATTGTTCTTGGTTGGAGAACATTTGCTTAAAGATTGTTAGAAAGTGTTCCTTCCCTGTAATTTATCTCAATCAAACCTTGCTACAGCGCCCCCTGCAGGGCAGGTGCTGTTTATTGCCATGCCCTCGAGTTTTACAGAACTTAAAAAAGACAAAACCTAGGTTTACCTTGCTCCCAAGGCCCTGTGTATCCTGTGCCTGAGGCCTCTTTCAAGGGAGGGTGGTCTATCCACAGAATATGAAGTCATGCAACCCTATTGGAGACCACTCACTCATAAAGCTCCTATGATACCATGACTGCCTTGGGAGACAAGGCTTCTGTTCCCAACCTGCAGAGCCATTCTGGAGAATGTTTAGGGAAAAGGCAGAGTTAAAAGTAGGCCTTGGTCACAGTCCAACCTGAGCAGGAATTCTATCTCTGCCACTAGCTTTGGAATACGACCCCCCACCCCAAAGCTCTTTCCTGTTAGCATTATCGGTCATGTGGAGATGGGTTAATACTTCCCTTTTTCAGCTGTTAAAAATTAAAAAGAAAAAATTGTAATAATTTTGACTTAGTGTTTGCTATTCCTCTTTACTCTGATAACATAGCTATACCAAAGAAATGTGGCATTTAACATTAACAAATATAATGCAAGTGAAGCTTACCACAGTGGAAGCATGGTGAGTAAAGGATAGTGGGAAAATATTAGCCTGGAGCCAGACAATGCTAATTCCCATTGAAAACCCATTTTTTTCAAGCTGTGGGCTACCCAGTGATAAATTAGTTTATAAAAGGCAATTCCTGTCACTTTCTAGTTGTAGTCAATTAAAGCAGAAATCAAGTATATGTTAATTGGTATAAATTGGATAAAAAGCTAGATATCTGGACATTTCTGTGACACATTCTTCAAAAGGATACCATCTTACAGCTTGTCCCATGAAATATTTTATTTTCATGTTTATATTCTTTCATCATTGGCATGCATTCTCTGGGTCTCCACAACTGGCATGCCAGATTATAATTCATGTCACAAAATTCAACCTGGAATATTTTTGCCTTTGGGAAGATTCATAAAGTACCACAAGTTTCTGTTTTCTCACATAAAATTGGGATATTAACATGAGTTAGTGTAAGGATAATGTTTTGCAGTAAATGGGGATTGTTTTACTGCCCTTTATAAAAATTGTCAGTTCTTGCTTATATGTACGTCAGCAGGTTGTTTGAATGTTCACTGAATAGTGTAAGCAGAGCTACAGATGGGAATGTGGAGGATCCTGTGGTGTGTTCCCTTTCTAAATGCAGAAATAAATAATGCATCCATTACTTTTCTCATTGCCATGACAAAATACCTAAGGAAACTAACTTAAGGAAGGGTTTGTTTTGGCTCACAGTTTGAGGGATACAGTCCCTGATGGTGGGGAATGCATGGCCACAGGAGTATGAGGTGGCTGGCTAGCTGCCTTATATCCTCAGTCATGATGTAGAGACCGATGTCTGCTGGTGCGCAGCTCACTTTTTCCTTTTTATTCAGTCTGGCACCCCAGAAATTTGCATGGTACCACCCACATGCAGGGCACATCTTCCCTCTTCAGTTAAAGCTTTCTGGAAATACCCTCCCACAGCCAGAGGTGTGCCTCCTATGCCGACTTGGGTTGACAGTGAAGACTGATAATCACGGACCTCTCTTCCAGACACAAGCTGGAGAAGAGAGCAGAAAGCCACTGCTACACCAAAGCTCCCCTCCTCCTCCACTCCCCATGAGACACCTGTTTAGGTAGGGCTTAAATTTAGGAACCAGGAACTTCATCTAAATCTTGGCTTAGGAACCCCTCCTCTGAAAACCTGGGGTATCATATTGTCTTCTGAGCCTGTCTCTTCTTCAAATTCATGAATAATTATAACCAGACTTAAGCAAGCACCTAGCTTGTAAGAATATGTGTTCACCCAAGGCTTCTAACACTGTTGGGTGAGTGTGATTCTGCATACAGAGCACAGCTACAGTAATTGGCATCTAGTAGGTATTCATAAATGAGGCCTATTAATGTTTTCTCTGGTATGACTGGAAGAGCATTTCCAGTGCATAATCATAGTTTATTAAAAGACTGACATTATGGAGTGGACTTGTATGTTATAAAGGGCTGGGTCAGCATAAAGGATTCTTTTACAATGTCTTACAAGTGTGCAGTGACTAATGACCACAATTGCAAAGCACTGCAGAAACCCCATCCTTTGATGATGGCCAGGCTTATTAAAATGTCTATGACTATTTCAGAAGCCCACAGGCCTTTAAAGAAATAATTCATATATTTATGCATTTATCAAATATTTAATAAGTACCTACCATGTACCTGGCAAGACTCTGGCATTATTTTAGGGCCATATTTATGCTGGTCAATAAACCAAAGCCCAGATGTATGAACGTTTGATATTTCAGCTGGAAAATATCCATAAACACTATGTTAAGGTGTACAGAGTAGACAACTAAGTGTATAATTTTTTGAGTTTCAGGAAACAGGAAGTCTGGCTTCAAAATATTAACATAGGGGTAATCATAGCACAACATTTCATAAATCCAAGCCCAGTCATATTGAAGCTTAATTCTTAACACTATCAGGCCCAAAACTGTTTTTTGTTTCCTTCCTCACAAGTAACTGAACTAGACACTCTATTCTATAATCTTTAAAAAGACAGGAAGAGCCTGGTGGTGGTGGTGCACACCTTTAATCCCAGCACTTGGGAGGCAGAGGCAGGTTGACCTCTGAGTTCCAGGCCAGCCTGATCTACAGAGTGAGTTCCAGAACAGCCAGGGCTATTACATAAAGAAACCCTGTCTCGAAAAAACAAAGAAGGAAAGGAAGAGAGAAAGAGAGGGAAAGGGAGAGAGAGAGAAAGGTAAAGAGAGAGAGGGAAAGGAAGAGAGAGAGAAAGGGAGAGAGGGAAAGTGAGAAAGGGGGAGAGGGGGAGGAGAGGGAGAGAGAAAGGAAGGAAGAAGGAAGGGAGGAAAGGAGGGAGAGAGGGAGGGAGGGAGGGAGTAAGGAAGTCACTGCTGGAAAGAACTTAAAAGAAGAACATAGCCAGGCTGTCTTGGCACATGCATTTAATCCCAGCACTTGGGAGGCAGAGCCAGGCAGATCTTTGTGAGTTTGAGGCCAGCCTGGTCTATAGAGAGAGTTCTAGGACAGGCACCAAAACTACACAGAGAAACCTTGTCTTGGAAAAACCAAGAAGGAGAAGGAGAAGGAGACAGAGAAGGAGAAGAAGAGAAGGCTATGGTTCACTCTTCTTTCTAGATTCACTTGCTTTGAGGGGAAAAGTCAATTTCCTAAATCAGGAGATTAATGAAGGTCAGGGGACAGCCTCATGTATCAGTCCTCCCTTCGACCTTGTTTGAGGCAGACTCTGGTTTACCACTGCATGTGCGAGGGTAGCTGGTCTACAGACTTTCAGGTATTCCCCGCGCTCTGGCCCCCATATCGCCATAGGAACACTGGGATTGGAAATATACCCTATGGTGTCCAGCTTTACATGGATTCTGGGAATCCAAACTTGTCTTTCCACTTGGGCGGCCAGTTTCACCTGTTGAACCTTCTCCTAGCCCTGTGATATATCAACACTTTAGGATCAAGATATGAATATTGCTACATATTAAATTTTAGACTCCAGCTTACTATCATATCAGAAACTAATGTATTCTATAATATTCTTTTTAAATAATATTTTCGTTAATTTTTGGAAGATTTCATAAACTAATTTTTTAAGTTAGTAATTTTTTTATTCATTTTCCATACCAACCACAGATCCCCCTCTCATCCCTCCTCCCACTCCCCCTATCTTCCTCCTCCACCCCTCATCCCCTTCTCCAGCAGGGTAAATTCTCCTATGAGGGGACAGCTAAGCCTGGTACATTCAGTTGAGGAAGGACCAAGCACCTCCCCGCCTCCCTGCTTTATCTGGTGTGAGCAAGGTGTCCGACCATGCGTAATGGGATCCAGAAAAACGGCTCATGCACCAGGGATAGATACTGATCCCACTACTAGGGGCCCCTCAAACAGACCCAGATACACAAATCTCCCGTATGCAGAGGGTCTATGTTTACTCTCCCACTCTTCCCATATCTACTTTTCCTATCATCACTTCCACCCAACTTTGAGGTTTTTCATTTTTTTCTTAATAAGTCCAACTTTTGTTGCCCAACTACTCTTGGGAGTGGGGCATGCCCTGGAGTGTGGCCAACCTATTAGCAGTCAAGTTGTTAAAACTGACTCTCGTTTTTCTAGAAGCTACTAAATGCCAATAGATCCTCAGTGAAGGATAGGATTTCATGTTCTCCTCCCTGCCTCCATGCTGGGACCTTATCTGGCTTGAATGTGCTCCTAGCAAATATTTATGATTTTATCTCCTTCTTTGTAATAGGTCTTGTGCATGTTGTTACGATCTCTGTGAGTTTATATGTGCACTTTCCCTGTGTGTCTGGAGAAGATGTTTTCCTAGAAATAATCTATCACTTCTGGCTCTTCCAATCTTTCTACTTCCTCTTGTACAATTATTCCTGAGCCTTGGAGGGAAGGGTATGATATGCTCATCCCACTTATTTAGAACATTGATTTTTTTCAATGTTTGATCAAGAGTGCATATATATATATATATATATATATATATATATATATATAACATATATATATATATATAAACTTTTTAATGAACATTGGATATGTGTCTGTGCACATATGTATGTGTGCATGTGAAAGTATCTATCTTATTTCACTTTTACATTATCTAATTTTCTTAGAAAAATGCTAAAAGTAAAATTACAGGAGCCAAAATTAGATAAAAATATCTAATACATATGATCCAATTACCTTTGAGAAACATGGTTCTAATTTATGTCCTCAACACTAGGGAAAGGAGTTCATCTGATAGTATTTACAGCAGAATAATTTGTTATAATGTACTGATATATTAGACAAAATGTAATACTGTAATCTAATCTTTTACTTGCCCATTTTTATTATGAGTAATAATCTTGAATGTTTATTAAGTCCAATTTTCTTAGCTTTGCTGAGCTCCTAGCAAATATTTATGATTTTATCTCCTTCTTTGTAATAGTGATATCCTTTTCTTTTTTGGATTATCCAGAATTTCCAAAAATAATATTAAATAACCGTGGACAAAGTGGCCATTGTCTACAACAACATTTCTGGAAGTTCATCTGTTGTGTACAGTACTTACACGAGAGAATCATAGGAAGAATATGGCAAGATTTAGAAGCACATATTCATAGAACAACAAAAGATTGTTCAAGCCCATGGGTGATTTGGATATGTTTTTCACATAAAAAGAACATGCTATTTCCCCTTATTTACTTCATCCTAGAATCATCTTTACTGATCTCTTCTGGGAGTGAATAATGTTTTCTGTGAGTTTTTAGACTAAAGTAAATTAGCCTTTTCATCCAAAACAGATTCGAAATGATTTTGTAGATCCTATCTTAACATGTATTTCTAGCTGTTTTTTGATTTAGAAAATCTGGTTTCTTTGACAAATCAGCATGTAAAATTCTAAAGTAGTGTAATCTTTCTTAACAGTTCAGTCAAATGCAACACATGCCTATTACTGAGTTCCTTTCCACAACACACATCTTTGTGTTCCTTAACACTGTGTGTGTGTGTGTGTGTGTGTGTGTGTGTGTGTGTATCAATTTAAGAAGCTGGAGGAGTTTCCTAAAGGAGTCTCTTTCCATAGTGAAAGAATACTTCATAAAATGGGTTTTATGTGACCGGAAGTTGCTCTTCATAATTTTGGGTATCCTAAAGATGTCTTGTACATTTTATGTTCATCCCTTAAATTTGACTTTTCACTTCATCCGCCACATAGGGAGTGTGTCGTGGAAAAATGTAAATGCTGGATGTTCTGCTCAGACACACATAAATTTAGATTCTTTTTGGAATTACTACAGCTATCTGTCAGCCTTAAGGCTTTGGAGCCAAAATTCCCTAATTCCAAAATTATGAGCCTGTGATAAAATGCAGTTTATATTGCTTTGTGGAATGTAGCCCCTTATGTACACTGTAATAGACTGAAGACATAGACACAGGCTAATGAGAAGTCGACCTGAATTCATTTTTCAGCAAGCCTTTGAAAATGTGTCTCTTAGCCTCATTCTGTTTCAAAGCTAGAAGCATCTGAAAGAAACTATATGAACCTTGCATTTTTTAGACTTGGGAAATTTACAATGGAAATAGACACTGAACTGTTTTTGCTTGGATTAAGCAATCATCCAAAACTCCTTCCTCATCTCTTTTCTCCTTTTGCTGGTTGGCAAACCTATCCACTCATTTCCCACAACACCCCTCAAAGTTAATTTCAGGTTTTAGGGGGTAACTTCACCACACAGCACATTCATATTCATATTCAAGATATGTCCTCATGGGCAAGTTGTATACATTTTTCTGACACAAATTTTCTCAAGTGCAGATAAGGCTGGAAGTAAGGAATAGCTAACAAAAAAGCAAAGCTTGGGTTATATGTGAATTAGCTGTATATAAATCAAATCTATAATGCCTACAGGTAATATTTGGTAAAGAGAGTTGATTTGATAGAATTTTCTTTGAAAATATATTTAATTAGATGCTGCAGAATCATCCTTCTCTACACTGTGTGAATATATGTCACTGTGGTTGGTTTAATAAACAAGCTGACTGGCCAATAGCTGAACAGGATGAAGTTAGGCAGGAAAACTAAACTGAGAGTGTTGGGATGAGGAAGGGCAGAGTCAGAGAGACACCAGCCAGCTGTGGAGGAAGCAGGATATGTAGAAAATGAGGAATGAGCCATGAGTCATGTGACAAAGCATAGATAAGAAATATGGGTTAATTTAAGTGTAAGAGTTACCTAGTAACAAGCCTGAGCTATTGACCAAGCATTTGTAATTAATAATAAGCCTCTGTGTGGTTACTTGGGACTGGTGGCCAGGAAGAAAACTCCACCTATAATGAGATTTGGAGTTAAGCTGTGAAGTGCTTGCTTAGCATTCGGGAAGCCCTGGGTTTGATCCACAGTGCATCCCTCCATCAAAAAGGAGGAAGAATTGGGGATGAAAATGAATGAAACACATTACATGAAATTCCCAAAGAATTAATAAAATATTTATAAAAAGCAAGAGAAGGTAAGTTAATTAAACAAACATGAAACATTAGACATTGTACACCAATATGGCAAGACTTGAGAATTTGGTACATGAGTCACTACTATCACTGTTATTTGGAAAGCATTAATCAATGGAAAGTTGAAAGGAATGAGTAGAAATTTAGAATCTCAAAAGAGAATTTGTAATTATCAAAAATGTGGACCCCTGGTATTGTAAGCTGCTCTAACTCCTTACAGTTTTTCTCTTTCATTCTTTTTTTCTTTGATCGTTGATGTGACATTCCTTTCTTGTTTGTGCTGACAATTATGTATTTATTTGATCTCTTGTCATGAGTAAAGGTTTATCTTTCATCACACATTGGAGTCCAAATAAATGTTTTTCTGGATAGCCTTGAAGATCATTACATAATCCAAGACAAAAGAGTTGGAGTGAAACACGACAATTCACTGTCAGTGCAATGAAATATCTGTGTATACATCAAACTGAGCAATGCTGAGGTAGGTCTGGAACTCAGAATGCAGACTCCACTGTCAGCCCTTGCCTGACTCTCACATCTGGCAGTCTCTAGCCCCCAAGACCAATGTTCTTCAGATAGGATATGATCCTTAGGAATTTGGATAGAATAATTCTGTGATCAATTTGTTGCCTATTATTTTCTCCAACTAACAAAGAGAGACATGAATATAACTACTAATCAGCTTATTTTTTCTTTAAAATATTTAATTACATTCACTTATTTATATGTGTACATGGTATAATCTCACTTTTTCACAGTGGGGATATGAACATCAGAGGACAACTTGAGGGAGTTGATTCTCTCTGTCTACCGTCTAGAATCCAACTTAGGTCACCAGGTTCAGCAAGCCAATACCATTAGAACTGAGCTATGTTGCTGGCCCAAGTTTATATTTTTCAAGAAAAGAAATTTTTTCATTGCTAATTCCTAATTCTGAGTTTTCCACAATTTTCTTCTCAGTTTTTCTTCTGGAATTATTTTTCCTACTTATTTTCTTCTTCTTTTTTTTTTTTTTCAATTTAAAAACATCGAAAATGTGGTTACGATTTAGTTTAAGGATCATTTTCTTGCTAAAAGAATTATACCTTTTTAGCTTAGGTTTCCTTTTTGAAAAAGCTCAAAGCAAGTTTATTGACAAAAATCTCTTTTTTGCCTAGGGCAAAAATGAGTAAAATTATGCCATATGAAAGAGATTATTAAATATTTTATTTTGCTTTTTTGGGGAAAAAAGGCATGAGCAAACATTTATAAGGCCCTTCTTTATACTAAAGTTTATTTTTATAAACCTTTGCTGAAGAACTTTCTGTCTGGTTCTTCTTAGTTCGGTTTCTTGAGTGTGAACACACTAAAATCTAACAGATAATTAGGCAGCCCTATTTTCCAGACAGAAAAGTATGACACATTCCACTAAAATGCCCATATATTATGTTGTTGTCTTTCAACATTGTCTGTTCTACAGAGCCTCATGTAGATTTACAAAGAATCCTTCCAATGGTTAGTTTGTGGTTTTTGGCTGAATCTTTTAAGGTGAGTTTCAGTTGCTCTTTATTCTACAGCAACAGGGCTATATTTAAGGAATAAGACATATTTCTTACTAGAACACCATTTGAAATTTTGTGCTTGCCTTCATAAATTGATTGGCTCCGTTAGTGTTTCCCCAGTGTTTGATATATGAGAGCCAGCAGTTTAACATCTGAATGAGTATAATATCACAGTTTTAGGCCCCCTATATCTGTTCTTTTAACTAAAACCTCACAACAACCCAATGAGGGTGTTACAATGTTTGTCTTATGAAGATTAACATATATAGCGCCATCTTTTTTCTGAAAACTTTTAAGAATATTTAATTTGTTTGAAAAATATTGCTGAGAGAGTTCAATCTGTAAAGTGTTGGCCACATGATCATGAGGACCTGAATCCAATCACTAGCAGGATATGTGATGTGTGCTTGTCATCCCAGCTTTGAATAGACATGGACAAGAAGACCCTTCTTGGGGCTCCCTGGCTAGTCGCCCTAGTTGGGTTAGTGGGTTTGAGGTCCAAGTGGTAGACTTTGTCTCAAAGAAAATAAGATGGATGGCTCCCAAGGAACCCTCCCAGGCACGCATGTGTGCAGTCACACCCAAATAAAATAGTGGGTTTCTATATTAAAATCCAGTTTTGATGGACACATTCCCTAATTAGTCAGGTGCTTCCCAATGTATAGTTATTTTGATCACCTCTTACTTCAGGTTTGCTACTTCATTTTGATAGTTTAAGGGTCTGTGGGCAAAAAGATGCCATGGGTAACATTATACTTCATCATGATATATAAAACACAAATGGTAGCCTTAATAGTTCATATTGGCCCATCACATTCCACCATAATGTATGTTTGACCCACTCAGTATTTTTGGACATAAAGACAAAAAGTATTGTGTTATCTAGCTTTAAGCAATCTGAGGTAGAAAAAAACCATGATGAGATGGAGAATGGCTGGAAATTTTTAAAAATTCTCAAATCCACAAATGAAGGCCAAATGCAAAGATGGAAATAAACACAAAAACACATTAGCCTTGGAACTAGCAAAAGAAACGTGGGGTCTAATTTTGAAGACACAGTGCCTTGTTTTTTGGTAGGTGAGCATCAGGTGTGTGCTCAGGTTTGGGTACAGTGGCAGTTCAGAGCTGGCCACATACAGTGTTCTTTTTTTCCAGAAGTGCTAGGATACCTGGTTATCTCAAGATGTTAGCCAAATGTAGTTCATAATCTCTGGTGTAAATAAAACTGTATTGGACTGTAGTTACACTCATGCATTTACTTATTTTATATGGCTCTTTTCATACCACAATGGCAGATTTGAACATCTGTGACAAACCCGAGCCCCCAAATCCTAAAATAGTGACCATAAAGTCCTTTACATAAAATGTTTGATAATTCCAGATGCATACAAATTTAATGATACTATGTACTCTCATTTTTATCTACCAATTATATATATATATATATATATATATATATATATATATATATATATATATTTACAGGATGGATGTGTGTGCATGGTATCTTTGAGACAGTTTTCTTACACTTGATAAAGATTCTTGGATCTTATCAAATTCCCCTTTTAGGATATATATAAGGTCTTTGGTTCTTGACAAATAGATTAGAGATTTCAAAATACAAAATTCATGTTTTGAAGTGGTCTCAAGTGTTTTAATTCTTAACTTCTAAAACACTGGTGCCACAGAATAATTAAAATGAGTTGAGAATAGACTTTTGTTCCTGTTTTTAATTTTAGAATAATTAAACCTATTTACTTCTGTTAGATTTAAGCTAATTTAGCATAACATCATCATGGAAATTACACATTTTTTTATTTTTCTAATATATTATCATAATATTTGCTTACATTTGGGGAGATTAGTTGATTTTTCAGGTCATGCAACTGCAAAATAACTCATTATCCATGACCTTGAGACTGAGAATGTTATACATCAAATTTAACCCATATAAGACATTACTGGACCTTATATTGACCTGGACCCATGTAGATATCCTTCCATATGGCACTTTTGATCTTGTCAAGATTCAGAGATACCCGGTAGACACATAAGACCAGATGGGAAAGAGCTACACTGACGATATAATTAATCTTCTTGGGATTCAAGCATAAGAATGAGAATGATAGTAAGGATTGTATATAGTTTGACTGGACTTACAGCTATCATATTAAATAAATACGCCTTTCTTCTACATCTGAGCATGATGGAGTGTTGCCACCAGCTTAGCACTCCTGTCAGAATCAACCAAATATGAAAACTATAAGAGGAAGAGGATGTTAAACAGATACCAGATAAATTTCAGCTCAAGACAGATCTTTGAAGTGAGGATTGCAAAGAAGCAAAGCCTACTTTCTATCCTGGACCCTTTCTATACTAAATTTATAGTATAGAAAGGGGAAAGTCAAGCAAAGAACAGCAGATTCTCAGTATGGAGGGGTCAAAGTGCTGTGTGATGTTCTGTATGCTCTGAATGTGTTGCTCTGATTGGTTAATAAATAAAGTACTGTGATTGGACAGTAACCAGGCAGGAAATATAGGCGGGACAAGGAGAGAGGAGAATTCTGGCAAGTGGAAGGCTGAGGAGGAGACGCTGTCAGCCACCGCCATGAGAAGCAGATGTTAAGATTCTGGTAAGCCACATGGCAACTTATAGATGAATAGAAATGAGTTAATTTAAGATATGAGAACTAGATAGCAAGAAGCCTGCCATGGCCATACAGTTTATAAGTAATATAAGCGTCTGAGTGATTATTTTATAAGTGGACTGAGGGACTGCAGGGGGCTTGGAGGGGCCAAGAGAGAAGCTCTCCAGCTACATCAGAGCTTGGAGGTTAGCGTGGCAGAAGCAACTGCAGTACATCCTGAGATGTACAAATGTCCACTTCCCACATTTAACGTGATGCTAAGCTGTTCGTGTGAAGGTAAGAATTTACAAGCCAGAAAAGAAAATATTTCAATGAAAGAATAACTTTTTCCAAGTGGCTGTAGGTGAAAGTATCCCCAGAAGCCCAGAGTGTGAGACATTCTAGTTCCAACCAACAAGAATGGTATGGCTTTGTTAAACAGTGTTTCAAATCTCAGCATCCAAGTGTGAACAGTTCCATTTATGCAGTCTAGGAGGAAGAGCCAGAAGATGTGATCCATGACCAGAAGAAACAACATTCAATAGTAAAAGACCTGGAATGGCAGTGATAAAAAGACTTGGAGATAGCTACTATGAATATGTTAAATGATTTAAAGGAAAACACAAAGGTAATAAAGAAACAAATGAACCTGATACAGATAAAATTTAGATATGAATTTTATCTAGATATGAAAGTACAATAGCCATAATATTGACTCCACTGGTTGACCTATATAGCAGATTAGTCACTATGGATGAAGCATTAATTAACTGGAGATGGGCAGATAATAGAAACTATGTACATTAAGTGGCAAGTAAGGGGAGATGCTGAGAGTAATGAGTAGCTTGGAGACCAACAGGACAACATCTAACAATAGGAAAATGCACTTGAAGTCATGAGAAAACGGGTGAGTCAGGAGACAGAAAGAAATATTTGATGAAATAACAGCTTAAATTTGTTCTCACATTTATGGGAAATGACAAGATCAATAAACACCAAATTATACCAAGCTACGTTGTAATTAAAACTTGGAAGATCTTAAAAGGATAAAGAGAAAAGGCTTAATGGCTGCCAGAGAAAAGTGTGTGTTAAAATACAGAAATGCATAGTACCATATTGCAAGCACCACTAGTAATATGGGTAAATGTACTCAGGAGGAAAACCACTAACTATGTGAGGTTCATGTGGTAGTTAGTTCAGTCATTCCATAGTGTGTTCACATTTCAAAATATCGTAGCAATACAATTTAAGTTTTACTTATAGGTTTAACATATACATACACATAGATACATGTGCATAAACATACAGGGGGACAAAGATAAAATTACCACTAACTGCTGACAAAAAAGAACAATTTTAAGTAGTAGACAATAGCAAAATATTGAACTGTTCATAGAAGAGGATAGAATTAACAGAGAATTTTACATGCACTCAAAATATTCCTTACAAATGAAGATACTGTAATTTTTTGATACAATGTAAAAGAATGTTTTTGTCAATAGACCTACTCTTTAAGATCTTCAAGATGATAAATATATAGAACAATGGAATTCTTGAATTTCTTGGTTTAAAACATTTCTTAAAAGGCAATTAACTGTTGGAAGTAAAAATAGCAGCTATTAGCCAGGTGGTGGTGGGCATGTCTTTAATCCCAGCACTTGGGAGGCAGAGCCAGGCAGATCGCTGTGATTTCGAGGCCAGCCTGATCTACAGAGCAAGAAACAGAACAGGCACCAGAACTACACAGAGAAACATTATCTCAAAAAACCAAATGAAAACAAAAAGCAGCTATTCATCAATAGTGTTCTAATATATGTTTATGTAAGTACAGTTAATGATGGAGGCACAATATTTGATCAATGAGAAATGGGAGCCTTTTCATTATACAGGATGTACCAATTCAAGGAAGGTGGGTATTGGTTAGTTCAAGGTGTTTATTGTAATTGTACCACAGCACCTAACCATAAAGCTCAAAGGCACCCTGAAACCAAAAGAACTTAGCTTAAAGAGGAAACTAAATGGAATTCTATAAAGGAAGTCAATATAGAACAAATATGACAGAAGATGGAAAGAACCAAAGAATAAATGGTACAGGGGGACAGCAAGGGGAAAGATGATAGATTTTTGTGTAAAGTTGAGTATCAGCTCTAAGCAGTCATTTGCTTGAGGAGTTTGTGTTCTGTTAAGGCACCATCATTGATTCCAACCACTCTTTTCTGACATTTTCTTAAGGGATATTTTGTTTTAACAAGTTAATAGTGTTTTGTAAAAGCACAACAATTTGACAATGTTGTCTTAATGGTTGTAGGGATGAGTTTCAAGGAGCCATGATATAACTTGAAAACTCATCACTTATAACTTTTACTACATATAAACCATTAGGCAGGCCAGAAAAGAGGTCTCTACAGATGAAAAGTATTCTATTGTGTACATGTAGCATTTTTTTTTAAATCTCCCAAACATAGCGGCTTAAACAAGACCTAAACAATGACAACACTAGTTGACATGTGACTGTGTGAATGGGGGAAGTCTCAGGGGGCACCACCCCTAGATGAAGAGCTACAGTCAACTAATAATTGCTGAGAAAGAGAGAATTCTTCTTGCCCAGGAAGGAGCCCACTAAATGGTCATCCAATACCAAGTGGTCACCCTTAAAATATATATACATAGAAGCAACACCAAATATACTCAGTGGGTTTTTAAAAATATCTTTATTGGCAGATACATGTAACAATAATAATTAAGAAAATGAGTCTATGAATTTGAGTGGGGGATGGACAGGAAGGGATGGATGGAAGAGATGGGGTAAGGATGTAATTATATTCAAATTAAAATTTAAAAACCAAAGAGGATCTCAAAGCATCATGGCTTTGCTATGGGGAAAGAATTAAAGGAAATATATAAATATTTAAGTGCTGACCAGAAAACATGTACCTATTTATTCTGGTTACAGCGCCATGCCTTGGTAACCATGGGACCTTGTTTGCGATATTTGAGCATGGGGTTATTTCTTTTCTCTTCTACAAAATGAGGGGTGAGCTATATCCTAAAAATCTTTGGGATCAAAGATCAAGTTAGGACCAAATTAATATATTGGTAATGACCAATTTTTTTTAATGTATACACTTTTTCATCATCTTTCCTGGCTTTTGTAACTTAAAAAAAAAACCCACAAAGATGAGACAAATACCTTGAAACCTGATTTCATTATGTCCTTCTAAACTTTAACCTGAAAGCTTTGGGGTTTGCAACGCCAAGTCTATTTCCCTAGACTATTCTCTGCCTCTCTAGTAGCCCCAGGCTACTAATTGCCATGGACCCTACATAAGACCCTGTTTGAAAACCTACTTTGCAGCTGTCTTCACATTAAGAATGCATGGTTCTGGTGAACCAGGTAGTGGGTTCATTCTGCAATTACAGAATCGAAGATGACATATTGGTCCTGATACCTGGACCATCACTCATGCCTGCTCCTTCATCCTTCTCATACACCAATTATCTCCTAGGACATCTTCAATGTAACCACAGTAAATACTAGGAATGTGAAAAGCAAACATCTGCTTGATTTTCCAGGAATATTTGAGCATAACTCCTGGGAGATCTAAATAATCAGTTTACTTGAGGAAGGAGAAAAGAGTCCCAGAAGCAAACAGATTAGAGAAACAGTAGGCTGTCTATGCTCATACAACCTTAACTACCCTATCCTATCTGGTTTGGGATATCTAGACGGGATTGAGCCTGGGTAGGACTGTGATGCAAGAAGCACTAGCTTAGCTATGGATAATGAGATCCTTTGCTGCGAGCATTTTCTTGTATTTTGTCAAGGTAGAATTTTTTTTTTAATTTATTTTTAGGGTTGCCTTTTCTTTTTTAAACCCAGGCTAGCCTGAAATCTGTAGCCACAGCTTACCTTAACCTTCTCTTCCTCCTTCCTCAGTTAGAACTACAGATGTATAACATCATACTTGGCCAGCACATGCAATTGTTGGTACATAAAAACATGAAAGTGAGGAGCTGGGAAGATGGTTCAATGGATACAGTGCTTGCCACACAAGCATGAGGATTGGAGTTCCCACCCACAGTCCCCAAGTGAAAGGTGGGTGAGCATGGCATCCAGCATGTAATCCTAGTGCCAGAGAGCAGACACCGTCCCTGGAACAAGACGGCTACTTACACTACCAAATTAGAACCTCCCCCCCCCCCCGAGTTAACAGGAGAGATCCTGCCTCAGTAAATAAAGTGGAGATTAATTGAAAACACGCAATGTTGAATATTAACATCTAGAACTTCCCTCTACCCACATTACCTAATTAAAAATATTCAACATGTCCATTCGCAGCAGCAGAATCAATAGCTATTTTCTTCCTTGTTTATTTCTAGACATCTTAGGATTTTGGCTCGTAGACTAACTGGAGATGACAGTAGACACAAGAGAGGGATGAGAGCATTTTTTTTTTCTTGTGTTTTGCAGTGATGGGAAAATGCGCCTATGAAAGCCATAACAATGATGCCTTTGCGTGTTTAGAAGCAAGAAGGATGCTTCCTCCCAGTTTTGAATAATTTTTAATGATCTTACAACCATTCTGTTCACTCTTCCTCTCAATTTCCTCTCGCGTTAATGAGGGGAAGCTTTTAAAGGACTAATTCAGCACTGGTGAAATTAAAAGATGCCGTTAAACTTCATGAATTGAATATGTAAAAACATATTACCATGATGGACTTGTCTTACTAAAGGCATCCGACAGACTTTAAGTGTAATGTATTACAGAAGTCAAGTCGGCAATCCACCACCGTCCATCCATCCCTTTTTAAACACATCACACTGACAGCCTTCCTGTAATTATATGTATAATATTTTCTAGTGCATGGTACACTTGACAAAATATTTGGTCATTAAGAAGATTAAAAGAAAAACAAACAGGAGATTTAAATACCTAAATGCTTACATTTTCTTTAAATTTGGGGGAAAGTGTGTGTCTGCGAGATGATCAAGTCACAAGAATATTTCAGTATCTGAAGAGTTGTCAGCTTACTAAGTGGTTGCTTTGTTCATACAACAACGGATGCTGTGAAGTGCTTGCCGAATGATAAAGTACACGGAGCTATGCTTTCTGGCTTCCCATGAGGGTGCCAGCAGCAGAGATCAAGGTGCATGCACAGGGCGTTAGGACAGCATGACTATGTCAGTATGCTGCACCCACTGTGGCAGATCAGAGATTAGATGGCACGGAGTGGGTAGGGTAGGTTCGAATCTTCATATTTGCCCAAGCACCTAGTGCATACCAGAACCAAGGCAATCAGCGGTATCCTAGAGGAAGTCTTGAGCTGGAGTGACGACACTGAGTCAAGATGTCCTTAACACAGTTCCTTGTCTCTGCTAGAATCTAGCGATTATGGAAAGGAAACATTCTGGGCTTCAGGAACTCTGAGATGAGGTCATTTATATCCAAATAAGCATCCTGAGAAGCTCACTTTGAGAGTGAGGACAGCATCAATTTCAGTTAATTTTTAAGGAAGAACCTGAAATTAAGAGAATCAGTCTTGATTTATGTTTTTGATTTTTGATACAAGGTCTGTCTAACTCATGCAGGCTGGTCTTGGAACAGCTGACCATCCTGCCTCAGCCTCCTAGTGCTGGGCTTACAGACATGCACCATCCTGTCTAGGCCCAAATCAGCCTTTTAAAACTGTTTTTTTTTTTTTTTTCCTAACTTAAGAAAACTGCAAGTCAAGGAATCAAAATAACAAACAAATTGAGATAACATGGAAAACCTCCCAGGTCTAAAACTAGGCAGGTCCACAAATAGACACTGGCAGCCTCCTTCAGGAGGTAGCCATAGATTTCAATCTCTATCTGATCATCTAATGGAGCTCTTGGCTCCTTCCACGGCCATGTGGTAACACTCTGATCTGTATGAACATTCCCGTGCGGACTTCTGTATGAACACAGCTTTCTGATAACAACTCAGTGTGTGAAACAGCAGGTGGCCTTGCATGAAGTCACCATGACAAGAACCAGAAGGAACTCAGCACCCTCCAAGAGCACCTCTTTGTCAGGCTCTCCTGTAGAAGCCAAACTTTAGTACAGAAGCAGAAAATAGACTCAAAGTTATGGAAATGCAGGATCAAATATATTAAAATTCTATAAAGAGGAACGGAAAGGCGGCGGCGGAATTCCCTCGAGAAGGCACAGCCACAGAGTTGTCCTGGAGACATTCCCAAGACAAAAGAGCCCCAGATACTTTTCACAGAACGTTTTGTGGGGCTTCTGCTTGCCCTGCATATTCTGTATATTTTCAGAAATTGTGTGTATAAATAGCATCTCAAAAGAGGGCACTATTTAGAGGAAATAATAGGCATTAATTAAAACACGGACAATAGGGAACGAGGCTCGTAGCTTTCTAAAATTAGAGGCAGATGATTCACTAACAAATAGTGCCGCATTACAAGTCCTCACTCAGTTGCCTCTGTTCATTGTGCCTTTTGACACCTTCGTTGTCCGTCTAAACAGCGTGGAGGTGAAGGCTCCATATTGTTTTCTAGCTCGTTCTTTATGAAAATTTTTCTGAAGCTTATCGGGCAAAGGAACAGGAGGAGAAGGCAAAGCCAGTCTCTTGTAGTGAAGAGCTCTGTAAACTGAACACTAGAGTACTTCTGGATTTCTGCCCTACCTTGGGCTAAGGTAATTTTTTTTATGGGAAGGTCACTGAAAATCTTTAGACATTTTGTAAAGTCTCCTTTGAGGGCACTGATTTCAACCAACATGAAAAAAAAAATATTCTCAAGGGCCATTTCAGCATCTCCAGGGACTTGAGTAGTGAGGAATCTCTGGCCTATTTCTTACTACTTTCTAGAGGTTATAAATACAATGAGATGATGGCCTTTGTCCAACTGATTTATTTACTCACGTTTGGGACAAATAATAAAGAATGGAAGAAATATTGATGGAGAATATAAAAAATGGAAATTTTACTTTTTATAGATAACTAACCTCACCACTCAGGGTGCTTCCGTGGGAAGGTGTTGGGCTGCATTCAGAAAGGCTGTCACTTGCTGTGTGACTTTGGAGAAAATTAATCAACTTCTCTGTGCCTGTACTTCCTTATCTATAATGCAGTGAGAACAATGCCTGATTTTTCCATGCGCATTTGAAAGATTCAAAGCTAGATAGCAAAATACAGCTCAGAAAAGTTTATGAATATAGGGGATTTAATGTGACTTAGTTTGACCTGTCACCCTTTGGAAGCTCAGATTTCCAGTTATAAAATGAGTAGGCATCACAAGAGAAGTTCTGTTAATAATGTTTCATGCTAAGAAGCAAAATCATTGACACTAAAGTCTATGAAAAGGTGTGTGTGTGTGTGTGTGTGTGTGTGTGTGTGTGTGTGTGTGTGTGTGAAATTTGAAGGCGGCAAGGCAACCTGGCTCAGTGGGTAAATCCACTTGACATCAAGATCTGACTTTGTTTCCAAGAACCCAAATGGTGGAAAGAGAGGACCAACTCCCACAAAATCATCCTCTGATCTCTACTTATATGCCCTGGCATGTTTACACATACACAAACACATGCAAGTGCACACACACATACACAATAAACAAAAAAATTGACAATTAAAAGTGTCCTCAGTTAAGAGTATTTTCAAATTAGTGATAAATGCATGGTCCCAGAGGCAGAAGCAGACACCTGAAACTTTGTCACAGAAGCAGGAAAAATCCTCAATCCAGAGGAGAGAAGAAGAGAACTGGGGAGCAGGAGAGAAGCTACAACAATTACTGTCATCTGGAAGATGGGGGTGGGGGGTCGCCAGGGGGAGGAGCGGAGGAAATTACACCCTGTTGACTTCTGCTAACAGCCCCTTCCACTCAGTAGAACAAAGGTGAGCGCAGCGTGGCTGGTAATATTTAAGATATTATGAATTCATTTGGTAGACAAAATGTAGACTGGGGTTGGGGACTCATCTGTCATCGCCACGTCTTCTGTCAAATGCATGTTGCCCTTGGCAATGGGTCTGCTGTTACTAATTTCGTTTTTGTTTAGGAGCTTGCATTTTTTTCCTCCTTGGTTCTCTGAGTTGCTGTGAATTAAAAAAAAAATTAAAACTCACAAAAGCCAAGTGTCTTTGATTGATTTCTGATGGTGGCTCTGACACCATTGTACTTGATGTTTGTTACTTAGGTGGGTGGGAGTCATTCCCCTCCTTCTCTGTGGCTGCTATTGTTCCAAAGTAGATCAGGATTTTTCGTGAGATCTGGGAGAGAAAAGCAAGAGTGACAGTGACAACCAGGGAGACCTGCTTCTGCTTTCTGCCTTTCACAATGGCAATATTTCCTAAAAACTGTTGGGAGAGGTCAGTTTCCTTATCAAATCCCAGGTTCCCCTTAGCTCTAAAAAGAGAAAAATATATATATCCTAGTTAAATGCTCCTTCTAATTCCAGGGCACAAATGTCTGAAGAGGAATCCTAGAACACCTTTATCCTGCCTGCAGTTTCTTGGCTAATTATCAAAACTACCAAGAAAGTCATGTTGTTGAATGTTGGGTACAGAGCCCTTTAATTACATGGCCTTACAAATGACCTTTAGAAACAATCTCCCAGTATGCATTTCACTTTTATTTTTCCTGTCGAGTTTGGATTCTGTGTACAGCAAGTGACTATCTAGCTCTTCTATCTATCTCTATTTTGCTGTGGAGACACAGGAAGATGTATTTTAAATTATTCATAAGCTTTAGATAGAAACCTAAGCAAATTAAAATGTAGGCCAATATAGAGAGAAATGATAATGGGCATATAAGTATTTGTGGCTCCTGTAGCTTCCATTGGGACAATCATAAAATTAATTTCATACCTTGCACAGTAATTTCAATGGGAACAATTTCTCAGTTCATGGTCAAACTTGTTTCCAACATTGATGGAGATGAACACTAGAGAAAGTATTGAATTTTCTTTCTAATTAGCTTTTTCTTATGAAATAGCTTCTTAATCATTTCCCTTCGTGTCCAGTACATAAAGGTATCTATTCCTTTTAAACTGTATGTGAATTTAATTTATATGCCAATGATGTTTAATGCATTGTCTAGTCTGCATCTCATTACTGTCATTAATAAGCACGGCGGTACATCTAGTTACAAGGTTAATTGGGACAAATCTGGACTCCTTTCTAACTGTAAATACTGTATCTCAGCAGTGCGTTCCTCCAGTTGTGTGGTGGAAGTTGCGGTATTTTACATTGAGTTCAATCTTTTTCTGTCATCCAGTCAATCTAAATGCAATAGGATGCCATTGTTCTGTATGTGTTACACGGATCTTGCTCGGAGTTTTTGCTTTTTAAAACAGGATTGCTGATCATCTAACTGCCATGCAGTCGCCAACACTCCCTCTCCTTCATTTGAAACTATTTGATGAACTGGATATCATCAGGAATAACCTCTATAAATTTAATACTATTCATGGTAATTTTCCATGAGAAAGTCCAGACCTAATAATAAGTATTTTAGGCTTTTAAAAATGGTGAAAGAGTGGATGCCTCTCTATATTATCCAAGTTAGTAGAGGACAGGTGAACTCAAGTTTAATTTCTCCCTACTCAGCCTAGGACTGGGGCTAGGACTCTAGGCAAGAGCCACCATGCTCAGTGCTAAATCTTTTCAGGTCTTCCCATTGAAGTTTCTATTGGATATAGTTGTCATTAGGAGATACTAGATGTTTTTCTTCACTGATTTTGGAAATATATAATGAAATAAACCACTGCTCAAGGACTGTGAGTTTAATAATGAAACCCTCTAGCTAGTGCACATGTAGAAAAAAGAGCCACCAGAGATCCTAACATAGCCCTCTTCTCCACATAACACAGCGTCATAATCAGGTGAGGCTATGATTCTACTAAGCCCAGACCCAGCTTCAGAATCCTGTTCCATCTACAGTTCCAGGTAGCATCTTAGAAGGAAGCCCAGAGACAGTGTGACTCAGGAGGAAGGCCCAGAATCCTTTGAGCAGAAAGATCTGATTCTCAGTGGATTTCATCTCTTTGCCTAGACTCACCTGTTGCTGGGCCTGGACAGTCTGCTTAGACCATTGCCAATTCAGGTAATGATGAGGAACGAGTCACTTAGAATGGACTTTATCCATTTACTTAAGGACAGAGCATCATAGTGTTAAGACATCAACCCGAAGGGTCCCTTATGTAGTCTTTTCCTTAGGACAATGTCAATGTGAGGCTACATTTCTAGCTTTCCTTTGATATAAATATCTAGGGTCCATCTTTGATTCATAGCTTATTTGCCTTTATTTATTTACTTAGTTTGCAGTGTGTGTGTGTGTGTGTGTGTGTGTGTGTGTATGTGTGTGTGTGTGTGTGTGATTGTGTTCATATAGGTGCTATCTGACTCCAGGACACCTTGAAGGAACCCATGCAGGAGGATTGTGTCATTGTCCTGGGCCACTGGTGGCTGCTGGAGATTTCACTCCCAGCTAAACTGATAAAGAAATGCAGGATTTCATTTAAACAGTGCGTACTTCTGGATTTTCAAAAAGGATGGAGGGCACAGTGTAAGCCCATATTTGGTGGGTATGGGTAACACAAACTGTTCTCTAAAGTGAGAAGAGTATTCTGGAGGATCAGTGGTCCACTAGTGTCTTCTTTTAGTGCTTATAAATAAACATATGCTCTGCTGGATTCAAGGCTGTTCCACCCCAGCCCTCATTCAGAGCCCATGCACCCACCCTCTGGCTGTCAGGAATATTGGCTGCAGAGGGCTCACAGCTGTGTCCCTTTCCAGCAGTGACCCGCCTTTCCCAAGGTGAGGGTGAATCCCAGTTTCTCAGTGACTGACTGGCCAGTGACACAGCACGTGTCTGGGAAACACAGCGGGGGAACACGCTCAGTTTCTTCAGACCATGCTGCGGATATCTGTAATTTCCATGTTTAAGTCCTTGGGACTTCGAAGTAACTTAATAATTTGTAGTAAGCTGGTACCTGGAAGTTTTAGCTGTGTTGTCTGTCCCTCTAGGTACTTGGCCCCTTTTACTTTTTGCTTAATATTCTGTATTTTTCAATTAATTTTTTGGGGGGGTTTAACAACTACATACATTTGTATAACATGTTTTCCTTTTGCCTGTGTGTACTGTATTTTGATCAGATCCACCCCTCTTACTTGTCCCCTCCTCCTCCTGTTGAAGCCTGTTCTCCTTCCAACTTGTCCTCTTCCTGCTTATGTGTGTGTGTTGTGTAAGTTCCCAAGTTTAATTAGGGTTACTTGACAAAGCGGGGGTGGAAGCTATTTACTGCAGTTTGGGTCAATTCCCAGTGGCTATACCACTGAGGAAAACGGCTCGTGGTCCCCAGCAACCATTAGTGACCAATAGGTTCTCAGGTAGAAGTGACTGTCCACTCCCGGTTGTCCCCACAGGGTGCCTTAGAGCTCATTAAGCCGTAGCTGGAAAGCCATGCATGTAGACATTTGCACAGTTAGGGAAGGAAAAGGATCACTGCATGTTTCCAGACAGAACAGTTTGTTTCTAGAGATGTAGGGGTGATGTGTGGAGTCATGATGTAACTGTGCTCTGCCTAAATGGGAGATAGCAATGGTCCCTAGGGTGTATTTTCCAAGAATCAATACAAAATGAAACCCTATTTTCATAAATTATCATTAATAGTAAGTGCAGTTGAATGCAGAGTTATTTTCATTGATGTGTGACAATTTGTGATTTGAAAAAAAAAGTTTTCCTAAGGGCTCTTCAGATACCTCTGAGGTAAAAATATTACAGTTGGGTTGTCTTCTTTATTTTTTAAGAAAAGACAACAACAGAAATCAGATCAAAGTATTAAATAAAAATGAGATTTGTACTGTTAAAAAAGTAGTCAGAATGTTGACTCGAGGATTATGAGGGGTCTTTGCTTGTATTGAAGACAATACAGGATGGTGGGATTTTAGAAATAGGATACAGTAAGTGTGGGGGAGGGGACAGCACTTGGGTAGAGATGGGAAGTCGATTCTCCACATCAAGAAAGGTTTTACTGTTTCCCCCTAGAATATCTTCCCCCTAAAATATCTTCAGGAGCAGGCAAGCCCTTGGGGTGTGCTGGGGGATCAGTGGCAGAGAACCTGAAGCAGGAACATAATTCAAAAGCCTTGTGTGGATTAAGTTAAGATCATGAAGAAGATCAGATGTGAGATACTAGTTGGATTTTAATTTATTCTGTGCAAGCCAGTTTACTTCTGCCTGAATTATGAACAGTATTAAAATATTTAGCTAAGTAATAATTACAACTCTCATGTCTAAGAGGGCTCTAAGTTTCAAATAATTTTTTTAACTGAATATATTTATCTCTTTTAACTTTAACTATTTTTGATAAAATCTTTTTTGAAATGTAATTAGTACAGGATTGTTTTCATCTAGTAACACCTATGCAAATAACCAAATACTTAAAATATCCTTTAATTATAATTTAATCCTTTAATTGTCTCAATCTCCTTCTCATCATCCATAGGAAAGAACTTCCAAAGAAACGAGTTGAGTAATTTGAACAGTTTGTGATAGAAAAGATGAGTTGAGCCTGCATGGTGTGTCTTTTTTATGCTAGCAATATGAGCTGACTCCAGCCACAAGAAAGAAAGAAAACAAGGAAGGAAGGAAGGAAGGAAGGAAGGAAGGAAGGAAGGAAGGAAGGAAGGAAACAACAAAAGACAAAAAGCAGCGTGTGCTACCATCAAAGTGCATACATCTGAGAAACATCTTTATCTCTGATGGAAGCTTCATGAGTAAATTAAATCTGAGCTAGAATTATTTGGTAGTTAACACTCCCAAATTAATTTCTTTCCTAATAGGCACCTATGCTTCACTAGAAAAGTAAGGTTGCAGCAGCGGAAGGATTTCACCCCTCACCTGAATGCCGGGCTACAGAAGTTTTTAGGATCTACAAATGAAATCTAATCAGGTCTCAATCAGGTCCAGCCAATCAGAAACTGAATCGTGGGGCAGAAAATCAGAATTTAAATAAAAGTTGCAATTAGAACCCACCGAACTAGGATGCCATTCATTTACGTTCTCAGTGCTAACAGACAGTGAGAAAATCATCGCCACAGTAGGAATAGGAAGGGCTGGTGAAGATTTTTGCCTCCTGATAGAATATTGAAAATTATCTTCATCAGTGGGTTAATTGGCTTAATTTTCCTTCAGATGGTAACTTTCAAATGCTTGGTCTTAATTAGCATGGGTAAATGAGAAATGTAGGTGATTCACACTACCCAGTTTCCTTATTCTCCAGGGACTTCCATCCCTTCCCCTTAAGATAGTTGAAATTGCTGAAGGCTACATTGATTAAAATAAATTATGCTGGTATTTTAAACCAGTAAAAATGGAAATGGAATTGACTTATGCCTGGTCCATTTAAAATAACATGCAAGCCCTCAAAAACCATAATGGAGAGTCAGTTTGAGCTGCTTAGATGAATCTTGTGTTTGCTGTACTGAAATGCAAAACCTAATTTTTCAGTGCTGTCCTCAAAGAGGTCTGATTTTCAAAGGAGGGAAAAATATTCAGAGCTTCTTTGAGTCTTGAATAAGGTTGGATGAGTAAAAACCAGTATGAAAAGAAGATGGATGGATAAAATAAGGAAAGCAGTGTTTGTCAATCCTAGGCTATTCCCTTTAATATTTCACCATTCTCTCCCTCAGGAGTCCCAGTCAGCATCAAATATTGCTGTTTGAGTCTGAATTTGTGTGTGTGTGTGTGTGTGTGTGTGTGTGTGTGTGTGTGTGTGTGTGTGTGTGTGTCTTCTTCCACAGTCAGATATTAAATAATTTCTTCTTTATATTAATCAGTATTTTACTGTAAACCACACACCACTTAATAACCTCTGCAGAAAAATTTAAGGACACTAAAATAAATGGTACCTCACACTGTGATGCAACGTTTCCAAATCATCCAATAAATGTAAGTCTTTCTCGTTCTGTGAATGTTTTGACAACAAAAGCTCTAATGAGAGAGGGATGAAGCCAAAGACTTGTGTTAAATCTTTTTGATGACGTTTTTTTGAAATGCAATTAATGCAGAATTGCTTTCTTCTAGTAACACCTATTTAAATAACCAAATACTTAAAATATCAATCTTAGTTTTCTGAAATTTGACATAAAACAACTGAAAAATATCTTTGAAAATAATATACACAAGAGGTTAAAATATGGTAGGGTGATGTAACCTGATCATGTCACTCATAATCAGATTTCAACATAGTGTTTGTTAAATTACACTTATAATAGACCACATTTATAACAACTAATGAAAGAATTTATATTTTATTTAAAATATTGACACATCTACTTACAAGGGATTTTTAAACTATCTAGCATAGAGAAGTTTTACATAAAAATGAATAGAATTTATGCTGAAATATTTACTGAGTTATTTATATAAATAAATAGATAGCCGACATAGAAAAGAGGGTGCTGTACACAGAAGGGTGGAAGAAGATGAAAACAAATGGTATGAGGGAAATGGAAAGAAAGGGGTTGATATGTTAGTGTCAAAACTGTATGGCAGGTGCATTTTGTATTGTTTGAGGTTTTCCGTAGTTTCTATATTTTCTAGAACAGGTTTATTTTCAGTCAGACAACATATTATAAAGTCAACCCCTCTTTTGCCTTTCCATGTGAAACCAGCTCCACACCATTTTATGCTAAGACTTTTGAGTCTAGAAGTTTCTGCTTCCCAGGGGTAGGTACAGAGCACTCAAGCATGGAGATCACATTTTCCTCACTATCTAATAGCATCTCCGTTTCTAGATTGCTCCCCAAATAAAAACAAGCACTGAACTTCCAATCAGTGATGATAATTTAATTTCCCCCTCAGCTGTAAGTACCAGCAAACAGTCAGGCAATCAGTGAGAAAAACATGTTCTCCTGGTTTATTTTTACATTAAGTAATTAACATTTTTTTCTCTCTAACTAACATGAGGTCTAAAAGTATAGGCTTAGCTGACCTAATTGCAGAAGACTTTTTGGAAACAGGCATGAGTGTGTTTAGGAAAGGCAGGATTTAGAAGTGAGGTGTTTCAATTAAACCTGGAAATGACAGAACTCTTACAGGCATCTTCAAAATATGGAGTGTATTGGAGGAAGGAATTATCATGAAAAATTGTCAATGACTTAGAAAATGAACAGAAGAGATCCAAGGTCACCTTCCAGTGCAGTGTGCAGCATTGTTTAGCAGAACTTTTTAGTCTGGGATTACTAGAGTCCACAGATACGTGCAGTTTTGGTGTCCTATTATTGAACTGACTGAATATCTCTAGAGAGATCAAAGTTATGTTTCAGGGTCTTGCTCATGAGTTGCTCATAGTGTTACCATCTGTCTGTCCTGAGAGATATAATTGCTGTCCATCTTGTAGATAAGATGACTCCAAATAGTGTCAACATCTCCAATGCCGTGGGTGTTATTGAAAATGTCCTTTGAATCTGTTTTGATGTTTTACTGACTCATTATTTAATTGACAAACTATCTTTTTTTTTTGTTTTGTTTTGTTTTTTGTTTTTCGAGACAGGGTTTCTCTGTGTAGCTTTGCGCCTTTCCTGGAACTCACTTGGTAGCCCAGGCTGGCCTCAAACTCACAGAGATCCACCTGGCTCTGCCTCACAAGTGCTGGGATTAAAGGCGTGCGCCACCACCGCCCGGCGACAAACTATCTTTTGACTTTATTAATTTCACATTTATACAAAAGTCATTTTACTTTGGACCAAACCACATATTACTACGTGAAATATGTTGAGGTTATAAAAAGCAGATGAAACCAAAAGCAATCCATAGGTCAAGTGTTCTCTAAATGTGATTTAGGAAACTGGAAGTATTGGCCTTGAACTTTTAAGTATACTTCATGTGGCTTTTCAAATAATAATGAAAAATGTCAACTGAACTAAAATCTCTAAACTCCGAAATTTTCACACTGAATGTCACTTCCACATGAGCTGTGGATTCCATTCAATGACTTTATAACATATGGATTTGAGCTCAAAAATTATGGATTTGAGCTCAAATAAAACACAGTACTTGCAGCATAAAAATTAGTACATGGACACCTGTTACAAAGATTCTGCTTTGTGGTTTGTTTGAGGAAATGTTTTTCTAAACAGTCTAGGCTAGCCTCAAACTCACAGTCTGCCTGCCATACTCTCCGACTGTCACCACACCAAGCTTGCTTTAGTGGACACATTTCTAAGAAGCGCTGTGGTTCGGCATAGCAGAGATGAACATTCCTCAAGTTATCTTTCAACCATCTGTACCCAGGACTCTTCAACTCTCTAATACTGTTGGGAATTTGTGTTGATCCAAATTTATAATCCCTGTCCATAACAACAGAAGCATTGATTGTAAGGAAAGATCCAGAAGAGGTAATGTGTGGGATGTGATCTTATCAGAACGTACTTCTTGAAGGTGTCATAAAATGCAGTGATCTGCTAGCATTGAGTCGTTTAGCTGGACTGGGAATGATAGGACAAATAATTATAAGCTTGCCTAATCCTGTTGTCTTGTGTCATCCAACAGGCTGGTTCTTGAGGCTGCCTTTGATCCTAACCATTTGTCTGATAGTGAAGAGAGCAACAGTGACAGCTGAAAGCAGTTTCTGTCTCAAATTCCTTAGACCCAACAGAGCAAATCTTTTATTAGATGCGATATTGTATTGCAATCCATTGCAGTACTCCAAATATGGGGCAGAGCATAACAGTCCAGCACTCTGGGAGGTGGCTTTAGCCTGATGAAGAGGCTCTCTCCATGGTATGATACCCCAGGCCCTCCAGGGATTTTTGGGTTAAAGGATATGAAGCACTTATACTTGGACTTAATGGAGAAAGGGGTGGGGCTTTGTCCTTCTTTTTCTCTTCCTTTGTTTTTCTGAGTGTGTCAAGAAATATGGTCCGAGTATCTGTCTCTTTAAGTGTCTTTCAATACTATAGGAATTTCCATGACAACAGAGGTTTTTAGAGATCTAATGAAATGACTTTCTCATTTCTGTACCCTGAGCATAGGCTCATTGTCTAGGATTCATACAACCTTTGAAGAATCAGTTATAAAAGGATTAATGTGAAACTAAGGAAAAGAGAGTTAATCTAAACAACGGTAATAAGTGTTGGGGCCAGTATTCTCACATCTGGATCATGTCCATACTCAAACTTTCCCAAATTAGTTCTCTCTGGGAAGTCCAAAGCAATTATGGAGTAAAATGTCCCTCTTTGGTTAATGTGTGTGTGATGGAGACTTTGATAGTTTGAGAGTAGTATGAATTCTTCAGAAGAATTCATTGACCACTCAAACCTCAGTTAAGCACACATCTGGATTGCTGTAGTCAATCCTAAGTGATGGTCAAGTTGAAGAGATGGGCTAGGAAGCCCTCTAATTTACAATTTCTGATAAAGTGTCACAGTCCCTGAAGAGGGGACTTTCTATGTCAAGAGTTTATCTTCTAGAGCACTGACTGTTGTGGTGAAAGATCATTCATTTGTTCATGTCACCAGGTTAGCAAAATCTGTTATCCTGACGTTTGTGTGGAATTATAAAAGTCATCACTCTTTCTCTTCTGTATTCTCCCAGTTAGACAGAGCATTGAAGAAAATGTTCTGGATATACAAGTGTAGTAACACCTAACAGAGAATTGTCATCCAATGTGCAGAGATGTCGATGGTGAATATAAATTGTGAAGTCTCAGCTTTGAAATCATTGTGTGATGTCTTTCTCTCAGTGCAGATCTAACGGCACCAGTAACAGTAGCTCAGATGCCTATTCAAAGTAAAAGGGCATTAATATTACGGGAATATTTTTAGTTTGAAAGTGTGATTTTTTCCCCTCTTCTTTTGATATCTAACGTGTTACTAGTATAGGATTCTGTGAAGGACTTCCATCAATAGCCTACCCTTCCCTTCCCTCCCTCCCATAAGCATTCATCCATTCAGCTAGTATTTGGCAATGATGTAGTGACAGAGCCTGTAGTTACTCTATCAGACTAGACAAACAGAACCACTGTCCTGTGATCTTTGGAGTGAGTGAATAACAGGGGCATAGTAAAGAAATTGTACCAATTTCAGTTATACAATTACATGTAGGAGAAGTTCAATTAAGAGTTACAAGTTCTTATGAGAGCATGTAACTGGGGAGCAAATTAATAGAAAATGGAGGGGGAATATCAGGGAAAGGTTCCCATCCAAAAGAAATTGAGTTTGAGGCCTGAATAAGAATAGGCAAGAGATGACACAGAGGGTGTCTGAAACCCTTTGCTGATAGGACCAGAAAAGCAGCACAGATATTAAAGCAATTATTTTACTACTGATACCTGCAGAGTAAGTATTCACCAGACACAAATTCAGGCAAGATTTGTGGTATTGTATTCCCCCAAATATTGTACATGCTAATAAACTTATCTGGGGTCAGAGACAGAGCAGACACAATATTAAACATAAAGGATAGGCAGTGGTAGCACACGCCTTTCTTTAATCCTAGCATTCCAGAGACAGAAATCCATGTGTTTAATGATACAGACAGATATGGTGACTCATCACGCCTTTAATCCCAGAAAGCAAGCCTTTACTCCCAGGGAGTGGTAGTAGAAAGCAGAAAGATATATAAGGTGTGGAGACCAGAAACTAGAAGCATTTGGCTGGTTAAGCATTTGGCTGGTTACGCTTTCAGGCCTTGGAGCAACACAGTTCAGCTGAGATTCATTCTGGATGAGAACTCAGAGGCTTCCAGTCTGAGGAAACAGGACCAGCTGAGGCAAGGTGAGACAGCTGTGGCTTGTTCTGTCTCTGACCCCAGATAAGTTTATTAGCATACACACTATTTGGGGGATTACAATACCACAAAGATTGGCTTGTTTGTTTGTTGGTTTATATGCCTCTAACCTTATGGTGTTCACCAGTCATTTGGCTGGCATATGTTGTTGGATTTGCTATTAAATTTGTGCCTTAGTCACCACACAAGTTTTAATTTCAAAGGAATCTTTTATCTTTCTTGTTTTAGTTACAAGATAATTATGCCAGGGTCTTGACAAAGAGTACAGTTTATTTCATTCACTACCTGAGTTCTCATTCAACTAGTTTTTCACCTAAGAAATTGGTTTAATTTACAAATTCCTTGGTTGGCTGTGAATTAATGAATGATCAGTAAATTTCCATTGGGCTTCTGATTGAAAGAGTGGATAGCTCACAAAGTTATTAGAAGAGCCAGAGACTCACTATGCAGAACTCCAATGAAAACAAATTTTTACAAAAATGTGTGAAGTCTTTCACCCATAATAATATCAACAATATGGCTGTCTATATAAGACCTGAACAATGACAGCACATGGACATGCTAACATAGAAGGGAGAAGTTTCACGGGGCCCCATCCCTGTACAAAGAACTGTAGCAACTAAAGAGTACTAATGGAAGGAGAATGAGTCTTTCTCAGGGAAGCTTTCCATACTTGGTTATCCTATACTAAGTGGTCATCCTGAAGTCATATAAAACATACAAGCACCACCAAACAGACTCAGGAAGTTGCATTTTTAATTTTATGTGTGTATGTATGTATGTATATGTAACAGTATTTTTTGAAAGAAGCTATGGATTTGAGAGAGAGAACAAGGGAGCATGTGGGAGGGGTTGGAGAGAGGGGAAGGAAGGGTAAAATGATGTAATTATATTTATTTTGTAAAAACTGTAAAACTTAAAAATAATTTGGATGAGGAAAAAAGCCAAACTCTTTAAATTTCAGTGTTTCTTATCAGTGGAAAATGGATCTTTCACTAAAATGTAAATTCATTTATGAGTTTAAATTTCCAAGATAATGGTATTAGTAATAGTATGACAATATTAGTTACAGCAGCTCATCTTTCTGTCTAGTTTGGAATGCAACAAGATCAGCTGACCACTTTTGGTTTACACACCTCCTCACCTGATACTTTGAAATAGAACATGGCTTTTCTTTGGGAATATTCAGTGTAAATCTCAGCATAAAATCTCTAAGAGTAATAGGATTATGAATAATATATTCCACCTCTAACCCAAAGTAGCTAGTTTTTTAACAGAGTCTGTCCAAATTTTATAAAAAGGAACATTTGAATCCACAACTGAGCATTTATTTCTGTTGAGCTATGAGTTACACAACAAAATTTAGGTTTCAAATGTTGAACCCAGTTTTGAAATTTGGAAGGAACAGAATGATCAGTCTAAGGAAGATGTAGAATATTCTCTCATGCTTCTTTGTGAGCAGTTTCTCTTATAACCTTTAATCTGTTGGATTTCAGTCATAATAAATGAGTTGCAGTTGGGTTTCATATGAGTAGATCACGTATGTATTCTTTCGATTTGGGTTTCTTTGGACTTAAAGGCATGATTTCTATGTTTTGTATGTATAAGAAATTTATCTTTTATCCCCAAGAGGCAGCATCATGTTGTGTGGGTATAAAGCAGTGTGTTGATCCACTCACTAATTGAGGCTTGGTTTCCATGCTGTAAATGTTATTAATAATGCTCCAATCAAGAGTCACAGATAACTGTGCTCATATATTTTACTGCAAACTGTAGGAATTGGTCATTGGCTAAAAATGTGGCAGTTTACAGCCAAACCAATGAAAATTGCTACTCGACATTCCCACCAGTAGTATTTGGCAATTATATTTTTGTGAATTCACAAAAAATTTGTTAGACTTTTCAGTTAATATGAAGAATTAACTTGTGAATATTTGTTTTGGCTCTATGGTGATTGTTCTTTCTCTTGTGAGGAAACTATGAAAATCTTTTTGCTCAGTGTTTATCAAGCTGTTTATGTTTTGATGACTTTAGGAGTTCCTTACATATGCAGATGCCATTCTTTGTTCTTTGTCAAATACATATGCTATCAAATATACATCCCATGTTTCCAGTCTGTAGCCCATCACTCATATTCTAAAGCTCTTTTAATTAATAAGCTATGTTTTTAAAACTGTTTTAGGCCTCAAGAAAACTTCATCAAATATACTGAAATTTTCCACATATTTTTATATTGTAGTAATATAGCCAATATTGATATATTATGATTAACCAAAATTCATAGTTTGCATGAGCCACTGCTCTTCTTCTTAGAGATATGGCAAGAGTGTATTGAAGTGTATTTTCAAGTATAGCATCATGCAGAATAGTTTCACTACCCTAAGCATGCTCCATGTTCCTCATTTTCATACCATCCTCCTGTTCCCAGAATCCCTGGACACTGCCGATTATTTTTACTGCCTCAATAGTTTTACCTTTTTAAGAATATTATGTAGTTGGAATGAGCCTGTGGTCTTTCATATTACTTCTTTTAGCTCTACATCATGCCTTTAGCCAACCTCCACATGTTTCCTTTATTGCTGAACAATATCCCATTGTGTATATCTATGTATCATAATTTATGCATTCAACTATTAATGCATAGTCATTTATTTTCTATTCTGAAAAAAGTTCCTCAGCATCCTTGACAGGGTTGTACATGGATGTTTCTATTGCATTAAGATAAGTACCAAAGAATGTGTTTACCAGATCATATAGTAAGGGGATGTTAAGAATGTAAAACTACCTTGCCTGAAAACATGCTTGAGAGGTCCTGTTGTTCTATGTCCTTGCCAGCTTTGAGTGCTGACTGTTTTAGGTTTTCCCCATTCTCATACATTTGGCGCTGCATTTATAGTTCTGCAACAGTATTTGGTGGTGAG
The DNA here is from genome assembly GCF_004664715.2 of Peromyscus leucopus. Taxonomy (NCBI): domain Eukaryota; kingdom Metazoa; phylum Chordata; class Mammalia; order Rodentia; family Cricetidae; genus Peromyscus; species Peromyscus leucopus. The sequence continues at coordinate 114,601,872 of NC_051065.1, forward strand.
CACCTTTGCACACGTTTATTTGCTGTTTTTATTTTTGGTGAAATGCCTCTTGTCCATTTTTGTTTGGATTTTTAAATTGTTCATTCTATTTATTTTTAAAGAGAGTAAAATGTAGTTTATTCTAGAGCCAAATTTAGTGCCCATGACCCAAGAACATAGATTTAGTTCTCCCCAAATTCTGGTCCAACCTAGAAGCAGTTTTATAATTTTTTATAGATTTACAGAAGAAAGAAAAATTCATAAATCAAGGCATGTTTAAAATACATTGGCAGGTACATCAATATAACAAGAGGTTGTTATAGTGAAATGGGAGAAGATTTCCTATAGGCTTAAGACACTATCTGATGACATTCTTAGATTTAGGGTCGGTACAAGCTAGTGATCTGCTAAGTTAATAGGTTCCAAAAAGTTTTTATTCATTAGTCACAGAATGTTAGTTCCAACAGAGAGGTAGACAAAGAATGGCTACTTAGGGGGCTGAAGCTAAGATTTCACAAAGTCTGATGCTTTAATTTTTATTCTCTTAACTTTCTTTGGCAAAATATATATTTCATATTTTAATGAGACTCACCTTGTCAAATTTTCCTTCATGGGCCAAATTTTCAGTTTTTTAAAAAATTATCTATCTATCTATCTATCTATCTATCTATCTATCTATCTATGTGTCTATCTATCTATCTATTCATTAGTGTTTCTGAAAAGTTACCACCAAACCCAAAATGACCCATTGCTATGTAATACATCCACATTTCAATCTGTGGTTTATTTTTATTTGATTCATGTGACATCCAGTTGCTCAGTAGTACCTGTTGAAAAGTCTGTCCTTTGTCCAGCCACTTGCCTTTGCTGCTCAGTCAGTAGAGCTGATCATAACTACATAAGCAGGTTTCTGGGCTGCTCTCCCCCATCAGGCCATTCATTGATAAGGCTTCACAGTAATAGTTGAAGTTGAGTCAGGCCCACCCTATAACTTAGTTTTTATTTTTTTTCAATATTTTCTTGGATACTTTGAATGTTTTGTTAACTTGAAATTACCCTTTCAATTCAAATAAAATAAGTTATAAGGTTTTTGTTGAGATTCCACTGGCTTTTTTACTGTTTTTTATTTTTGAGATTACAATTCAATTACATTTTTCCCTTCTCTTTTCTCCCTCCAAGCCCTCTTATATACCCCTCACCACTCTCCTTCAAATTCGTGACCTTTATTTTTATTAATTGTTATTGAATGCATATGTATGTATATACATATATATTCCTAAATATATCTTGTTCAGTCCACCTAATATAACTTATACGTATGTTTTCAAGGCTGACTATTTGGCACTGGACAACCAATTGGTGTGCTCTTCCCCAGGGAATACCATCTTTCCTATTCCCACCTTTCTTCAGTTGCCTACGGATGATTCTTTGCGGGAGATATGCATATAATAGAAAATATGTCATATCTCTTTTTGTGTCTGATTCATTCCACTTAGTATTCTCACCTCCAGATCCATTCATTTTACTAAAAGTAATAAGCTATTCTTTTTATTGCAAAATAATATTTCAACGTGTATGGCAATTTTTTATTAAGATCAATTGACCATTTCTGGGTGTTATATGTGAACAGCATAGCAGCCAATATTTGCTTTGAACTCACACAGGAAGGTAGATCACTGGGTCACACAGCAAATATGTTTTGGGAGTAGTTTCTATCCTGTTCTAAGTGGCTAAATAAATTTGTTTTCATCAACAGGGTTTGAGTGCTCTCATTTCTCCGTAGTCTCATCAGCAATTGTTTGTGTTTTGGGTACTAGCTACTCTAACCCTCATAAGTTTGCTAATGGCTAATTGAGAATTTTTTTGTATATATTTGTTGATCATTTTAATTTCTTCTCTTAAAAGCTGTCTTTTATGCCTTTTATCCATTTTTCATTTGGAGTAGTTCTTGTTAGTGTGTTTTGAAAATTCCTTCCAGACCCTAGACATTAACTCCCTGTCAGATGAGTTAGGGGCAGACATTCTCTCCCATTCTGCAGATTATCACTCACTTACTCTATTGCCTGGTTCCTGTGCTTTGCAGACTACTTTTAATTCAATAAAATCCCCCTTTTCAGTCTTTGTTCTGCTGTACACTTGCAGTCCTATCTAAAAGAATCAATGTGGACCCCAACGTCTTGAAGTATTTTCTGTCTCTTTTCCTCCCTTTATCTTGGTATTCACAGTCTAATGTTTATCTAAGTCTTCCATACACTTCACATGGTGGGAGAAATTGTAGTTGAATATCCACCTCTTCCACATGCCTGTCTGGTTATCCTGGTACCACTTAGTCAGATGGCTGTCCCGTTCTGCCAAGCTCTTTAGTGATGCGGCTGAACTTATGCCCGAGTGTGTACTTGAGGCTGTGGAGAATCAACTGGCTGCACTTGTCTGGACATTCTTTTGGGATCTCTCTTCTCTTCTCCTGGCTCATTTGCTGCTTGTATGCCAGTGCCAGGTATCTGGTTACTAGGAATCTGTAGTGTGTCATGAAATTGAGTCTTGTGATGACTTTGACTTTTCTAATTTTGCTCAGGATTATTTTGGCTATTTTAGGTATTTTGTGTTTCCATATGAATTTATTGTTTTATTTTTTCTGCTTTTATAAAGAATACCATTAGTATTTTAATAAGCAAATTAATGAATTTTCTATTAAAGTATCTTAATAAATAGAGACTGTACTTCAAAATGATTTTTTTAATTTATTTTTATCTTATGTACATAGGTGTTTGCCTGCATGTATGTCTGTGTGAGAGTGTCAGAAGCCCTGGAACTAGAATTACAGACAGTTGTGAGCTGCCATGTGGGTGCTGAGAATTGAACCCGGGTCCTCTGGAAGAGCAGCCAGTTCTCTCAACCACGGAACCATCTCTCCAGCCCCTCAAAATGGTTTTGAACAACATTTACTGGGGAGGGGTGCATGTAGCTATTCATGTGCCACAGAGCACACAGGGAGGAACTAGTTATCTCTTTCCACCACGGAAGTTTAAGGAATCAAACTCAGGTTTTCCTACTAGTCAGTAAGGATCCTTCCCTGCTGAGCCATCTCTCTGGACCCATAAATTGTATTTTCAATGAAATTCCGTGTACTGCTCTTTTGATTGTTTTAGTTTTTGTACCTTACCTAGGTGGATGTTAGGTGGAATCCTTTTCATTATGACATGGTCAAATGTTGATAATCCGCTCAATACTGTTTTAGAAATAATGTTTCGGGACTGTTAACAATTGTATAGAATTAATTATTTCATAAGCTAGTACAGGAAAGTGATGGCAATGGGAAGGAAAGAACACCGAACCTCAACTGTAGACTCTCCAGCAACCAGTTTGTTTCCAGCCTGTGTGCTTCGTCCTTCATCTTAGCTAATGATGTCATCAGCCAGGCCGAGATGCTGAAGCCATTGGTTAACTTCCATTCTGCGGGCAGCAAACTCAGAGGGAGGGCGCTGTGTTCTTTTTCTTTTTAGCTTATGTCTTTTCCTTTCTCCCTTTCTCCCTTTCTCTCTGTCTCTGTCTCTCTCTGTCTCTGTCTCTCTGTGTCTCTCTCTCTCTTCTCTCTCTCCCTCTCTCTGTTCCTTCCTTTCGTGTGTGTGTGTGTGTGTGTGTGTGTGTGTGTGTGTGTGTGTGAATGTGTGTACTGTGTTCCTACTTCATTTTCCCTTATAATCTTTATTGGAAGAGTTTTCCTGAGACTATAAAATACTCTGTTTTCTGCCACTACTTGCTTCAAGATGTGAATTCTCTGGCAGTGCTCTGTGTAGGCTTGGAAGGTCAGCTCTTAGAGAGGGAGGGTCTGAGATTCTAATGCATGCCTAAGCTGCCTTACCACAGAGTTGGCTGCTACATTCATGGCTCAGGCTTGGTACTTTGTATCTCCTTTGTATGATGGAGAAACAAATGTATTTGGTTCCTGTACTAGAAAATAAGGGAAGGAATTGGTTTCTGCTATAATTTGTTTCAAGATGTGAATCCCCAAGAAATGCTTTGTATGGGATTAAAAGGACTCCTGCTAACCAATAGAGTAACCTACCTGCTACTCAAGGAATCTTCCTGGGTGAACCAAGATAAAATGCTGAAGAAAAGGAAGTGGTTTTATTTAAAATATAGACATATTACCCTCCATCTTCTAAGCACAGTACTCAAGTCATAGCATGTACTTGAAATGTCTGGTGAAGGAGGGGACAAAATGTCACACAAACACTCAGTTACATGTAGAGCTATTTAAATAATCTCCGTTCTCCAACGAGTATGAAGGCTCAGAGATACTAAGGAAATAATCAACAAATAATATTTAAATTACAGTGGTGTTCTTTGCAGATAATAAAACAAGGATAATATGAGAACAATTACTTTGGTCAGAAGTGCGGGGGGTGGGGGAACGACTGAGTTTTTGAGTGAACTGGGACTTTTAAGGGAGTTGTTCTTCAGCATTAGATACTAATATGAAAATAGGAGAGTTACTCTAAGTGGCTTCTGATTTCTTATTAGTTTTACACAAGAAAAGCATTTCAGCGTGTATAAATAATTAAAAACTCTGCTATACTAAGTCGGGGTCATGTGTCTAATGCTAGTGCATGCATCCTGTTTTGAGTATACATGCGCGCGCGCGCACACACACACACACACACACACACACACACACACACACACACACACTCCTCTAGACTGCTGCCATCATTTCCCCGTAGATCTCCTGACAGCTTGCCCCTAGGACAGCATCCTCTCTAAATGATCCTCCTAAATCCCAGCTAGATGAGTTCGTGCCTTCTGCATGGCACCCCGAAACAGCTCCCCTCCGTATCGGGGTAGGAAGACAGGGATCTTCCATTGCTGTCTCACCGTGTGTCCTGCTCTCGCTGTCCTCACATCTCTTCCTCCCCGCCTTGTCTAAAACCTCAGCACTGGGCCCTCCTACCCACCAGAACAGCTTCCACATTTCCCAGGCACCAGTGCTTTGGCATGGAACATTATCCTCCCAGACACCAAACAGTACCATCCTGACCTCAGTGGACTCTCCTCAATGAACATAGACTACATCATATAAATTTCAGCATGGCCTCCTCAGTGGCTCTCCATGCTGGTCTTTCTGTTTTAGTTTATCCATGACACTTTCACTTTTCACAACTCTGTATTTCTCTGCTAATGACTCCTCCTCCCATTACAGCAGAGTTGAGAACAGGAATATGTTGAAAGGGCTTAGAATAGAATGGCCTAGTTCATGGTTCTCAACCTTCCTAATGCTGTGACCCTTTAAGACAGTTCCTCATGTCGTGGGGATCCCCCAACCATAAAATTGCTATGTTGCTACTTCATGGCTATAATTTTGTTACTGTTATGAATCATAATGTAACTATCAGATATGCAAAATATATGATATGTGACCCCCCCAAAGGGGTCACGAACCACAGGGTGACAACTGGTGACCTATAGGCTCAGAAAATACCATTGACTGCATAGGTGAATGAAGCTGTCAACATTTCACAATCCTTATAGTCCGGGAGCATATTTCTTTTTTTGTTGTTTTGGTTTTTTGTTGTTGTTGGGTTTTTTTTGTTTGGTTGGTTGGTTGGATTTTGTTTTGTTTTGTTTTGTTTTTTCAAGACAGGGTTTCTCTGTGTAGCTTTGTGCCTTTTCTGGAACTAGCTTTGTAGACCAGGCTGGCCTCAAACTCACAGAGATCCACCTGCCTCTGCCTCCCAAGTGCTGGGATTAAAGGTGTGCACCACCACTGCCTGGCTCCAGGAGTGTATTTCTAATATGTTTAAGGCGCACTTGCAAAGTAATCTTAAAACTAGAAAGACAGTGACAAAATGGAAAAAAAAAAAAGCTTTTGAATGTCCAGAATTTCAAGTAATTCATAGCAAAAAGCCAGGTGGTGATGCATACCTTTAATCCCAGCACTTGGGAGGCAGAGACAGATGCAGCCAGACTGATCAACATGGCAAGTTCCAGACCAGCCAGAGCTCCATCAAGAGACCTTGTCTCTAAGTAAATAAATAAATAAATAAATAAATAAATAAATAAATAAATAAATAAATAATTTCTGGTAACCGATACCTGACACAGAAGCAACACTTTGGATGCCGTACTACTCGAGACCTTTCACGAAGGTGTGTAGACCTAAGGGTGCAGGTGGCTGTTGGGAGGGCAGGTTAGCATTGTCTCTTCCATGACTAGGACAAGCTCATCTTTCACCGTGATGTTTTCCTCCTGTCATTATATTGCAGATAAAGGTATATTGATTATGATCATATTGATTGAATTCTTTCAGAGAAGGAAGAAAAATCTCTTCACTTGTATTTTTCAGCTGGGCTTGTGCTATTTGAAACAGTATAACACAGAAAAGCAAGTGGGCCTGACTGTTTAATTACAGAAGAACACAGTACCAATTCAACTATTGATTTTGCGTCACCCGCCATCTCATAATATATGATACACTCTTTCAGCCATCCTGCAGAGTGTTCAGTATAGAATTTTATGTTTATAAGTTCTTTTAAATATTTAATTTCTTCATTTAGCTTCTTAAGTCCACATTTTCTTGCAGACTGAAATTATCAACCAGTGTCCTATTGAAAACTTAGACATAGTAGATCAAACTTTATAATATGTAAGAATTTTTAGAAAACATGAAGCCAGGTGTCTGAATACTAAATGTGTCAAATTAAATGCATTAATTACAATTTATGGATTAATATAATAGAGACTACATAATGATATGGATATAGAATAGCAGTATATAATGAAATTTAATTCACATATGCAAGTAATATGGAAAGTGCAGTGGAGATTTATGTGGTTTAATAAGTTTGTTATTGAATAATATATAAAAATTGAACAAGACAAAACTAGGCTTTATTAACATCTCATATAAATTAGCTGAACAATTCTGATTGGACTAAGTAACATCACTGTGGGCAAAGGTCTGATTTTCTTGAGCAACATGGCTGCAGTATTTTTGAACAATATAGACATGTATGTGGGGTTCTAAGTCTGCTGGCACAGAGAACACCTAGTGTGCATGACACCTGGGGTTCAATCCCCAGTGACACATAAGATGTAGTGTGTTGACCCGATCCTGGCACTTAGGAAGCAGAGGCAGGAGAGACAGAGTTCAAGATTATCCTTTGTTACACAGGAAGTCCCTTTCTTTGAGGCCAGACTACCTCAAAAATTAATCATCAATAGTATCATTAAAATCAATCTACATATGATACATGCATATATGTGTGTACATGGTTTTTATAGCACATATCAAGTTTATATTTACTTATGTGTTAAATAAATAAAACTGTCATTGAAGGCAAAGCAAATTGATACAACAGTTAGTCATTGGTTAAACCTGCAACTGAGAAAAAAATCTGAAATATATATTATGGCCGTGTAATCCAACCACTTTGGCCCTGTCGACAGATTGTTTCCTTGATCTATGGAGGCATTAGGAAATGACCACTAATTACCATTATTAGACCAGAGGATGGTCATGTTGGGTGCCACCCAGGCTTGCTAAGTTGCTAATGTACAATCTCATTCCAGGAGAGCTGTCAGTGTGAAGCCAGGTCAGCATAGTGGCAGAACCTATAAATATAGTTCCCATGTCATATCCTGTCATCTGTAAGGATCATGCACCTTGTCTTTTTAAAAAGAGGTTCCCATATGTATGGAAGACATGTATGATAAATTAAGCACTTCTTTCAAGATACTGAAAACATAATAGTGATCTAATTAATTACAGTCATATTCTTGTTAAAATCGTGCAGAAAAATTACACCTTTTTCGATTAGCATGAAATATAAGTGTCAAATCCCTAATAAAACCCTGATCAATAAGACAATAATAATTGTGTTGTTAAAAGCGGACATTGAAAGGTGTTCATGGCAACATATTTTAAAGGTTAGAAACCCTTTTAAAATAAACGGATTTCATCTTTACACTGTGTCATCTAAATCATTCGTCTGTTTGTGTATACAATTATAATCAGACGATAAATTGCAGCTATTGAATGGATTAAGTCTGCACTTCTTGACCTCATAAATCTGAGATTGTCATAGCTTTGGAAAATGCTTGTGTAACAATCAGTTGATTACATGCCATGAACAGCTGTGTGCATGTTAACTGGAAAACTCGGGCGGGGAAGGGGAGCTCAGAGTTCAGTCCTAGAACTCCGGCGCATTCTGAGGCTTTCAAACCCTTCCTTCACAGCCTAAATTAGAGGTTAGTTATGTGTCTCTGCTTGATAGAAAGATGGGTTGCAAGTTTAAATGCACAAAATATGGCCCCATGGAAAAGCGACCATTTAGTAAGATTTCCTGAATGGACCTGTTCGCATCAAGCTGCTCAGAGCCCTATGAGAGTAGGAAAAGAACTACTTCCTGGTACATTCCCAGTGTTTCAGGGGAATAAATCCTCACCAAGACCTGCCCCACCTTCAAAAGTATTTCTTTAGTGTCTGACCATGTATGTAGAGACACTTCAACATAACTTTTGTTTATACTGGGGCAAAAAGGAAAAACAACAACAAGGATTCCATAATGCTAAGGTTGCAGAGGAAATGCAACAATTGAGACTACCAGATGCGCTTACAGATGACCTGGATTTGATTCTCAGCACCCACATGGCAGCTCACAACCATTTGTAACTCCATGTCCAGGAAATTGAATCTCCTTTTCTGGCCTCCATGGGCACCTGCACATGGTACACAGATAAAACTCAGGCTCACACACAGAGACATAAAATAATAGTAATAATAAAAATTTTAAAATTATTGCCTGATGTTGCACATTATTAAAAACTTAAAAACTGTGAAAACAGTTATCTCAGCACTAATGAAAATAGAGTGCTTAAAGTCACAATGCAGAAGTGGTCTTGAAAATGGGCTACATAGCAATCGGCTACTTCATCTTTAATACAAAAAGCATTACATCCATTTTAGATCTTCCTAAAAGAGAATTGGTTTTTAACTCAAATTTATCTATTTGTATATAGCTTCTACCTTCAAAAATTTATACAGAATATGACCCAATTTTGGAAATCTCATATCAAATGGTATTAATCAAAGATCCAAAGAGAATTAGATTATTAATAATGAAATATTTTCATTGACTTTAATTTTCTCAGATGAAAAGAAGAGGTGTGTGCTTGAAGCGTTAGTTAGGAATTTACAGCCTGCTCATAAAAGAGGCATTTTTCTCACTTTGCCTAAAATGTTCTAGTAGATAATAGCTAAATAATCCAAGGTCACAATGAAAAGAAATGTCAAGGGGTAGTTAAATAGAGAATCCTCAGTTTCCCTGTTTCAGAAAAACAATTGTTTTTGATAGCCCTAGTTAATAATATCTAGGGAGTAAATTTCCATGAAAATAAATACCTTGTTCTATAGGCATTCTGGGGTAGAAAACAAATAAAGGCAGTGATCTTTGGGGTGCACTGAGCTTTGTTTAAACTATCTTATAACAGACTAGACCCAACATAGTATTGCCTGGCTTGAGAACCCACTGGGGACTGATAAGAGGTTTGAGGAACAAACGTCCACATTCCAGAAGAAATGGGATTCCTTTTTGTCTGTATGAGTTTTCATCCATAGAATTGACTAGAAACAACATTGATGTCTGTTTAACTATTTATTGTATCCACATTGGTAACACCTCCTTTTGATAATGAGATTGACAGGTCAGACAGGGTGGAATATCTCATGCTACTGTGCATTACTATGAAAAGCTAACCCTGAGCTTACAGCAGGCATCAGCAAGTCAGTCTTTGGGTTAAGACATTTATGGACAGAACCTCACTTTGTATTGAAATCAGTCAATAATAATGAGAATTTTCTATTAGGAAATAAAGGGATGAAGCATGTTTTCTAAAGCCAGCCACAGAAAGTAGCACAGTGATTGGAACTCCAGATCTTCAAAGAGCCAGAATGGAGCCTTAAACATGGAATCTGACCTCCAGGTTGCATGTTTCCCAGCTCTAACTTCCCTAAGTAGGATTTCAGAGTCTCAGGTAAAGGCCCTGCAACAGACTGTCAAATTGAGCCCCATTGTTATGTGTATGTGTTCCTGTGCTTGAGTGTGCACATGTTTGTGTTTGTGTGTGTGGTGTGTGTATGCATTAGTGCCTGCATGCGTGCGTGAGTGCGTGCGTGCGTGCGTGCGTGTGTGTGTGTGTGTGTGTGTGTGTGTGTGTGTGTAAGCGTGTGTGCGCATGTTTAGAGACAAGTTATCAACCTTGAGTATCATTTCTCAGGAGCTTTTCACCATGATTTTGTGAGAGGCCTCTCTCCCTAGCCTTGGGGTTGCTGGCTAGTGACCATAGAATCCTCCTGTCTCTGCCTTCCCTGAACTGAGATTATAATCACACACCTTGCCTGACTAATTTACATGGGTTCTGGCCAGGGAAGGCGTTCAGCTCAGGTCCTCATGTTTATGTGGTGAATACTTTTCCACCTATCAGTTTCAGGCAAGGTGGTGTGATTGTCATCATCATCATCATCATGATCATCATCATTAATTTGAGACAAGGTCTCCTTGTCCGGGGATCCTCCTGTCTCAGCCTTCCAATTGCTGGGATTACATGTGTGAGCTACTACATGTGGCTCTAACTCCTTGATTGGTTTAGTTAGGTGATAAAGCATAGTTACTATAGCTATTGAATGTTGGGTTTTTCATTTGCATGAAAAAATGCAATCATGGTTTACCATTTAAGTTATGGAATAGTTATTTTAGTAAAAGTGGTTAGAACAATCAGAGAGCTGCTGTGAGGAATTTTCCCCCAGAGAGAGTACTTATCTAGTGTTAAGTGGACAGAAAGCAACTTGTATAAAACACATCTCATTCGATCAATTTGTTGTTCCCTTTGAACTTGTGAACACAGAGAGCTAACTAACTCATTCAGAGAGCTAACTGACTTATTCTGAGAACTAACTCACTCATTCAGAGAACTAGCTCTATTCATTCATTCACTTTAGTAAATATGCCAAATGTAAATAATGACACTTAGGCATCGTTACCTAAAACTCTGACTTAGTGTTTAGCTCAAGTGAGTTAATAAAAAACGTGCTCGCTGGACCCCACTTTACCCTCCTGATTCCTACCAGACATCACTCTGAATTTGTAAGTGTCCATCTCTACCTACACAAAACCCTCATGCATTCTTTTCTTCTGCTGGAAACATGGCTCCCACCTCTGATTCCACTCCTCTACTGACCTAGGACACTTTCAGACTTTTCCTTCAGAGCTCTACTAAATTGCCTTTCCTCCAAGGACAGTCCTCTGACTTCTACAGTTGGGTTAAAAGTCCATAATACATGTCAGGTATCACCCTTTAGAAAAGGTAACTCTTCACTTGAGTTACTCTCATGTGTAACTATGACCATATGCACAATGATGTATGACCACATGTACAATGATGTCCCCATAGCATTATAATATGGCTGAATAACTCCCATCACTTAATGATGTTATAGCCATTGTGATATCATGTCATGTCGCGTCGCACCACATCAGTCACCTGAATGCTGGTGCAAAGAAACATATGGTACTGCCAGTTAGACACAAGAATAGCACATGTGTCTATATACCATATGGAAGGCTTGGTAATGATGATCAACAGTCATGCTACTGACTTATGTATTTACTATGCACCCTATGATTATTTTAGAGTACATACCTTTTACCTATAAAAATGTTTGTGTGAAACTGTGTGCCATATGCCAGCAACAGCCTCATACATCTGGTGTTTACTGAACCCCTTGATTGCATCATTTTTTTCTTGTGCTTGATTTCATCATGCTGTGTTCATCCCAGATCCTGGAACAATAGATTATATGTTGTACATGCACTGTGCAGCCTAGGTATACAGAAGACTATATCATTGAAATTTGTCCTACATGCACTTTGAGATGTTTGCAAGATGATGAAATTGTATTTCTGAGAACTTATCTCCACTGTATTTAACAGTGTAGTTGTTTAACAAGCTCACTTCTTTGCCAATAGCCTTTAAGCCCCCAAGGGCAGGCACCATGGATATGTATGCTTATTGTTCATTCTCAGTGTCTAGCACAGACCCTGATGTTCCTCAGGTAATCCATATCTATACATTGAATCGAAGGATAATGAATATCATGTAGACTACCAAGAGACATGGTATAGCTGAAAGAAAAAAAGTTCTAAGTCAAGTTTATGAAGCTTCTCTTCATATCTGTTACCCACATTAAAGTGTGTGGTTCCGGGGCTGGAGAGATGGCTCAGAGGTTAAGAACACTGGCTGTTCTTCCAAAGATCCTAAGTTCAATTCCCAGCACCCACATGGTGGCTCACAACCATCTGCAATGAGATCTAGCTCCCTCTTCTGGCCTGCAGGGATACATGCAGACAGAACACTGTATACATAATAAATAAATAAATCTTAAAAAAAAAAAAAGTGTGTGGTTCTGTCAGCTGGAGATATAATGGTTTTCCATGGTTGCCTCTCTACCACTAAGACGTAGCAGGTCTCTCAGTGCTGTTGTGCTTTCAGGGTGCTTGTGTGCCTGCAGGCACTGCTGTGTCCCTAAAATCCCTGTCCATTTTTAGGCTCCGAGTCTGTGTTCAGATTGTGTGCATTTCATTCACAGTGTGTTGTAAAACACATGTTCCTAGGATGCTATTTTATTTCTAGATGCCTGTCAAAGGTCTGCTTAGACTGTCTGCTTCTGGTCATGATTTGCTTAGATAGTCTTCAGAATTCTTCACACTTGAGTTTTCCATTGCTACCCACTGTGAGAAAGGAGCATCCAGGTCAGAGAGATAGCTTGTCACTGCATGGGTGGTTTGGTGTCTCTGTCAGATTTACCATGCCCTAGAACTGAGCAGGCCTCTGCGGAGTTCTGATGGCTCTGTTCCATCAAGGATCAAGGACACAATGGGGGAGGTGACACAGGATCTATTTATGTAAAAAGCATCTCAGATGTGGCTCTGCTTTTCCCTTTGTCCACATACATCTCTGCTGTTCTTTTTTGACTTCTTTTGCTCATTCTTTTAGTAACAAACATAAAAATGGTGCATTGAGCTACTTCTGGAATTGAAAGCAAGTGCTTGCAAATTGTTGACTCAGTCGGGCACATAATTTAAAATATACACGGACACTGTGGTGTGGGTGTTGAGAAAAAGATGACTTGAACTTTGAAGAAAATAGAGAAGAAACAAACAAGAGCAAGAACTGCCCACAAGGTCAGCAGAGCCCATAGAGAGCAAAGCAAAGAGGAAGAGCAGAGCGGGCACAGCCTACCACCTGCGGGGATCTGCAGTAGAGGGGAGACTATTTCGGGCTGAGATGATCCCTACTGGGACTATTTAGGGCACTGATTCTCAAGTGATGCACTGGCCTTAGACACTAAATATTTTCAAATGATCTAATTTACAATGAAAAAATTCATAAATAGACTATCCCCGTGAAGATAGCTCTCCATGATTTGCTACTTGAACCTCTGTGTCCGAATAGGCCTATGTCACTTAATATCTATATGTAACATTAAAATACATTTAATTCCAGTGAAAATTGAAAAATCTATATCTTAAGATGTGGAGACTTCTACCAAAGAAAGTGTAAAATCTACTAATTTTAAAAATTGCTGTTGAATTTTTTTTCTAAGTGTTTTTCCCTTTTGAAATTTTCATAAACACTCTCAGGGTCATAAATTTAATTATTTATTTATTTATTTATTTGGGACAGAGGGTTTATAATGAAAACACAGATGGCTACTGTATTCTTCAGTGTCTTTGATCTCCCCAGCACAAGAAATCATTCTTACTGAATTCCTATATAGTTCTTAGGAGGATTGTCTCCAAATGGTAAATTATACAACTCATTATTGTATCTCATTTTTCAAATCTGAATATATGATACTGAATAGACAAGATGGAAAATATCTAATTTGTCAACCTATATGCTTTATTTCCTATTTTCACTAGTTTTTCTGGTCTTGTGAAGGACTTCATATCCTCAAACAATATATTTGAGCTGTCATTTCATGTTTTGCGGTGATTATTGATACCCACTCTATGAGATGAAGATACTAGTGATACTATCTTACCTCTACCCTCCCCATGTTTACTTCCCAATTAATTCTCCTCATTACCACTCTGTTACAATTTGAATTTTGCATGCTTTCTATCACTTACTACCAAAGAAGTTTAGTGCATCATTTCTTGTCTGTATGGAAAGGAGTATGCAGCAGCCAGTGAGAAGATATGTAAACCATGAAGAATAGAGTCTATGGCTATGTACACAGTATAAATCCTCTACTGTGCCTTCATTCAACATGAGTGAAAGGGGTTTTCATTGTAATAAAATTTGGAATGTGCTAAGTCTTTTCTTAAAGTATTCCCAGGTGTGAGTCTTGGTTAAGAGTAGACTTGGACTATACAAAAAAAAAAAAAAATGTTTAGAGGTTTTCCCAGGTGATTCCACAGCTCTTGGGTTATAAGAGTGTAGATATAGGTCTTGATTATGTCTTTGGTAGAGTAAGTCTTTGAGAACTGATAGAAATGGAAATCCATAATAATGAAGATAGTAAAACTGCAACTGTGCAATATACTAATTCACTAGCCTGGAGGGAAGTCATGTTAGGAAAGAGGAGAAGAGAGAAAGTCTTATTCTTGAAGGATGATGTCTTAGAATTCAAGAGTCACTGTGAAGTTTGTATGAATGCCAAAGTGTCACAGGTTTTCTCTGAAGGATCATAGGAGAGAAGAAAGGGGGGGGGGACAGATTAGGCAGAAAATGAGCTGAGCAATAGGAGATAGGTATCCAGAGAATTTTCATGAAGGATTTTGTAGAAAGCTTAGAGGAGAAACTAAAAAGAAATTCCACTCTCAATTGTCTGTAAGGCTCATCTCCAGGACCATCTTTGCATGAGTCTGTTCACAACCCTCTCTGGCTTAAGAGCTAAGACTTACTGGAGGTCATTTTTCCCTTTCTGTTGTCTCAATCGCCTTATGAAGAATCTGATCACCTGATCACCATTTATCTTACGTTAAGCTATTTGCAGATATGTGGTGTCTGTTCTAGTAGCTGGGAAATTAGCACCCAATTTATCTTTATTTCCCTAGTATTTGGCCTAGAGTCTTGAGCTGAACAAGCATAGCCTGTGACAGAATTTTAAAATATGTCTGCACCTGATTTGAGATGGGTTCCCTTTTTTTCTCATTCCCTTCATTGCTTCCAATCTTCTCTCCTCCTTTCCTCTTTCTGTGCCCACTCCATGCATTTTTCTTTGTTTTTCTTCTTTTCTAAAATGACAAAGCCTGTCTATGCATGCATGGATAAGCCAAGACAAAGTTCCCATTGAGCCATGGTAATGAAAGCCAAAAGAAAGCAATACTAGAAATAATAAAGAAAAAGGAGATTTTCAGTATTTAAAATTCTTCCAAAGAAGAGCGTATATAATCTCTCTGAGGTGAGAGAACAATGAACTGTCAGCATCCTGTGTTAACTGATCTTAAACTGAAGTTGTTTCAGTGATGTTTGGCTGAACTTGTAAGTAGAGGACTGTTTACATTCCTGCCATTCCTCTCCAGTAAGAATACATTCAAAACTAAGAATCAAATTACCATAGACATGTTTTGGATAGCAGTGAACAAGAGATTAGAGGTTAAGGGATACATGTGAACATTGCTCTGGCTCTACTTTGGAGGTCAGTAGTCCATAAAACACCTGTCTGATTTCAAATTCACCATCAGAATGGATGATCATTTTTATAGATCCGATGGGTATTTTTGAGCACTGTGAACCTCATGTGGCTTTAGCTAAAGGAATGCCCAATTATCTTAAAAAGATTACTGAGCTTAGCATATTTGAAACATAATAGACATTTGAAAGAAAACGATGCTGGCTACTTGCTAAACCACAATCTGGGTTCTCCTGGTGGGTGGAACAAGATTCAGGCCATTTCCCTGATAGATCACAAACAATGTTTTGCCCTAAAAGTGGGGGGTCCCTTCAAAAACAAAGCTCATATTAACCATATTCATCAACCACAGACCTACTTCCAAAAATGCCAACTTCTTGAATTAGACTGTGAAACTTGTTAGCCAAATCAGACATTCTGTTCAGCTCTGTATCTCCCTGTAGACAAGCTCTCATAGTTAGGATTTGACTTGTGCATATGGGTGCCAGTCAGCCACTAGGTGTGTGGCTTCAGAGTATCCTAGAATCCACCTGTGTCTTTAAGAGGATGATATCTACCACCATCTCTTTATAACTTTCATGCGTGTGCTCTCCTTACGTATTATTCCTGTGTGATTTCTTACATATATCATATTCTTAGTGTTTCTTAATATTGTTATAGTTGCAATATAGTTGCAAAATTGGCCAGTTTTATTTACAGAAAGCATTGAAAGAGTTTTATCTTGACCTCCACAATGGATCCATTCTCAAGGATAGGATAGACTGATGACTAAGTGTCAGATTTCCATAAGCATATTGAAAATATCAGTGAGCAAGGAGTTACCACCAAAGAGTTGGGGGATGAGATTTAAAAATAGAGGTTGGCATACGTCATAGAAAGGGTAACAAAAGCTCAGAGATATTAAGTGACTTAACCAAAGATCCTACAGACTCTAACCTATGAGCACTTCAAATCATGAAACATATCTAAGATTGTTTTTAGAGTCCCAACAACACTTCATTAACTGAGAGGCACTTGTAACAGATTTGTTGATGATAATAGAAAAGCTATAGAGATATGTATTGACAAAACTGATATGTTTGGCTATTTATAGCATCTTCCCTTTACTAAATATTTCACAAGTTTTTCATTCAATACTGAGTTCCTCTTAATACAGTTAAAACATGACTTGTTTTATAAAAATTGGGCTTTCCAGAAATATTTTAAGAATGCATCCATGTTTTCAAAGATGAATGACTTTGAACTATTGCTTTAGGGTTTAAGAAAGACAGATGGTTTTCTTCTAGTCAGTGGTGTATCAGTTATTGCTCTCAATAATAGGCTTTGGTGGAAGAGAAGTTTGTGCACAGATGTGCTAGCCAGAATCCATGCCTCATCCCAATCCCTCAATGTCCCTTGAGCTGTATTTGTGTCCTTCCCACTCACACTCTTCTGGGAGTTTTTCGGAAGTGTCACACCTGACAATCTCTTCAAATGTCTGCTCAAAGACTGCTCTTACTATTTGACCCAAATGCCCAAGTGCCCAGAATGTTGTAAGGACAGTTTAGAAGAGTGTCACTCCTCAACCAGCTCTGCAGACCAGGAGTGTAAATGCCCAGTTCCCTCACCTCCAGTGGGTACAAATGGGGTGTATCTGCAATGCCGGAGGCTAAGACTTTGCCTTGGATCAAATCCTTGGTGGCTTCTATCTGCTTCTGCCTCGTTTCCTCTCCATACTCTGCTTTCTCCTGGGAGATCACCACTGATCCTGAATCATTGTTTTAAGCTTATTTTTTGCCAAAAAAAAAAACAAAAAAACCTACTTTTAAGTAAAGTCACTCACAGGTAACTTGAGTTTGAATAACAGAATCCATTTTTTAATTTATTTTATTTTTTAAGATTTATTTTTATTTTATGGGCATTTGTGTCTTGTCTGCATGTGTATCTGTGTGAGGGTATCAGATCCCTTGGAACTGTAGTTACAGACAGTTGTGAGCTGCCATGAGGGTTCTAGAAATTGAAACTGGGTCCTCCGGAAGAGCAGCCAGTGCTCTTAACCACTGAGCCATCTCTTCAGCCCCACAGAATCCATTTTTGGAGTTACAGTTCTGCCCAAAGTAGTAAGGTACAATGTTAGGTTTGGAGATTACAAAGACTGCAGCATCACCCAGCCACAGAATTAGTTCCAGGAAAGACACTTAGTATGGTCATTAGCCCTTTTTTTCCGTGTGTGTGTGTGTGTGTGTGTGTGTGTGTGTGTGTGTGTATGTAACTAGAGGTCAGTTTTGGGTGGCTTCCTCAGTTGCTCTACACTGTTTTTTGAGGAAGCATCTCTCATTTTTATGCAGAGCTTAATGATTTTACTTGACTGGCTGGCCAAGGGAGCCCCAAGAATTCTGTTACCTCTGCCTCCCTGGCTCTAGAATTATAAATATGCAAGTAGGTTCTATGGGTTGAACTCAGATCCCCATAATGCTCAGCTAGTGCTTTAAAGAGCTATCCTTCCATCCCCTGGACCATATCCCCTATTGCTTCTGACACTCGTGTTGTGGGCCAGAATGAATCACTGGCCTTTCCCTTGAGATCCCTCCTCTCTGTTCTCACCTCCACGAGAAAGGGAACTCTGGATGTGTGATCTCTTTCTTTCAAGTGAAATCAATTGAGAGCCAACATAGAGCTGCCAAGATCAGGAGCAAGCTTGTCTACTTCTACCACAAAGGATATAGGTGTCTCAAGATGAGAAATTCTTCGAAGACAGGAGTGTTCAGATGGGCAGCCAAGCCAGAAGATCTAACAAACAACCACTTCACTTGGGCTCAATGACAAATTAGGATGCCTGAAAGTATATATAATTGGCTATGCATGTTTAGTGATGAGTTGAATTTGTTTTTGCAGGTGAATGAAACTTCTGGCTTAGAAAATATACTTTTACATTATTCCATGAAATGCACTAGTTTCATGGAATGCTAAGTTAAATATTTTCTGCTTTATGAAAGCTATTATATTTTGTACAAAGTATGAAGATATCATTTATTAATATATGGTGTTAGTATCAATAGAAGGCATAGGGACCTAGTTAAGTTCATGATATTAGTTTGGCCCAGAAAATGGAAATGAGCATTTTTCAATTAAAAGACAAAGAATAGAATTTGAGGAGTTGATATCAGTTGAGAGACTCTTAAGTGTGACACATGAAGCCTGACGGTGGCTGAGGTAGAGGTGACTTTACAACTGTGTCCTCTTCCTTGTCATACACAGAGTCACTTCATTACAATGTAAACTGCTAGATTTCACATTTTGATGAACATCCAGAATTCTATAATCTTATCTTTTTTAACGGTCAACACTCTAGAGCAGGGGTCACCCAAGAGCATACAAATCTGGCCCACCACCTGTTTGTATAATGCTTGTGTGCCAAGAATGGTTTTACATATTTAAATATGGACTATAAAAATGACTATTAATATGTCCATGAGAAGAGTTGTTTGAGCTGCTGAGGACACTATCTGTTGGCTGGCCAACCCTAAAATATTTAGTATCTGGCACTCTGAAGAAATAGATTGCTGATCCGTGTATGAGTATGTAGCCAAGTAAGAATTCTGCATTGAAAACATTATATTACATAAGAAACTGGCATTTATCAAATGTGTCTCTATATTTGTTATCAAGAAATATCAACCATAATGGAAAATAATTATGTTTTAGGGGGAAATGCTGGAAATGAAGGAACTATAACTGGAGGATAATAAAATTAAAGACTTCAATATGCCTTTTTCCTCTTCCCACGCCCTATTCTATAAATCATAAATGGGAGTCACGTGGCCCACCACGAGGCAAGAAAACACACAGGACAAATGATTCCGTAGGATTGTATGACACCTGTAACTTCTCGAAGCACTCTCCTGATGGCGTTTAGTGTCTCACGGCTGTGTTACAGCAGTAACTCAGGTTTTTTATTGTTCAGTGCTATGAAACCCAATTGTGTATGTTCTTTTTATCTTTCATGGTGACAGTTACTCTACTCCTCAGCCAAGAGATTTAGTTGAAAATCAAGAACTTCATGGATACGCTACTTGCTTGAAGCTTTTTCTGGCAGCGGTCAGCACTGGAGGCTCAAAGGTACCGAGACAATCGTAAAGTTCTGCTTGTTTAGTAAGTCAAGGATGTGATTTTTAGGAGATAATCCTACATGTGCTTGGAAAAATAGTCTTTTGAACATCTGCTATATGCACTGTGTATAAATGTCCTGCGGAATCACTCAGCGCCTGCCAGAGAGCATCATTTCTAACATGAGTGTTCTGCTTAAGAAGATGTTCACCTCTAGGCCAATGATGTGCGTGCCAGGTAGAGGACTTATTTGCCATGCACAAGGCTCTATGTCCATTCCCTAGCACCACCAAAGCATAACACTTTTCTAATGATGTGACTATGACAGTTGTTATTAATCACATAGCGACCTGGGATAATGAACGCTCATCTTACTTAAGTGTATTTAAGTCCAGTGTTATGGTGGAATTTGATCAAACCAGAAGAATGATTCAAAGAACAACAGCAGCTAACTTTAGCAAGCCCATACTGTGTGGTGGTTCTGTAGTTAGCATGTTGCCTGACTCAGTAATTCTGAATGCTTATGACTTAGGATTCTTCTGTTACTATTTATTGATGATTTCTCTGCCATATCCTGATAGTAATGTTGTGGGACCCTTCCTCAAAACTATGACAATATTCATTTCATAAATCTAGTGTTCTGTATTATTCTAAGCTGATAGGGTAACTATTCAAGTGCAGAGGTTCTCATTCTAGATTTTTCAAAGCAGTGTCCTGAGTTTATGTGGTCTGCACAGCTGGAAGGAGATGTAGTTAGAGGGAACTTGGGTTCTTCATCAGATTGACAGACACCTACCTGCATCTTTAATTCTACTTGGACTTTTAATAGCTTTGTTTTCATACATAAAGTATTTGTCGTATTTTAGAAATTTTAATTGTACACATGTATGGGTACTAAAATATAATTTAGTACATTTATGCAATGGATAATGATCAAGCCAGGGTGATTGGCATTTCCATCCCTTAGACATTTCTCATGTCTGTGTTTTGAACTTTTGAATATCTATTTTGTATTTCTTTGTTAAGACATATAGTGAAGTTTCTTTTAAACTATAGACATCTTGCTATGATGTAGAATGTTAGAATTTACTCTGCCTATAACTTTTTTGTTAGCTCCTACCCACCTACCCTCTACCTTACTTTTTCTATCCCCTCCTAGCCTCTAACAACCACAATTCTAATTTCTAATCCTGTGAAATCAACATTTTTTAGCTTCTGTATGGGGAAAATGCAGGACTTGTCTTTTTGTGTATGGTTTATTTCATTTAACATAATGTCTTCCAGTTTCATCTACTTTGCCACAAATAATAGCATCCCATTACTCCTCATGTCTAAAGTATGTCCATGTGTTCTTTACCTGATGATAGATAACTCAGTTGATTAGGCTTGACTAATGCATTTCTGGTCTGGAGGAACAACTGCTTCTTTTTAATACTGATTTCATATTCTCTCTGTATCTATCTTTCTATCTGTCTATCTATCTATCTATCTATCTATCTATCTATCTATCTATCTCTATCTCTCTTTTTCTCTCCCAGGAACAAAAATGGCTAGGACTTTTACAGTTCTGTATTGAGTTTTCTGAGGAATTTTCATCCTATTTTCCACAATTCTTAATAGATTATTCAACCAACGTGATAAACTATATATTGTCATCATCCCTCATTGTAGTTTAGATTATACTGGGAATAAAATCCCAATTATTTAGCCAAAGATTCTAGGTAGTGGCTGTCTGAGATTTTTATCCTTCAAGTGGGTATTCAAATACCAACCTGAGTAGGAGCTATCTTACGAACACATAAAGGTATTTCATGGCCCAGAGGTGAATAAAGAGAGGAGAGGGAAAGATCATAGTGTGGAAATGAGTGTGTCTTCAGTTTCCACTACCATGGGCAGTAGATATGGTGGTAGGAGAGTGATCTTTGAAATAACCAGAAGTGTGCAGACAAAAATGTAATAGTACATACTAGGGTGTTCAAATAATAAAATAAACACCAAAAATGCACAGGCAACTATATGAAATGTCAAATGATGGAATTAAAGGGGTGACTACTCCAATACAATACCAACATACATATACTGCTGAGTTTATCTGCTTGTAACTGAAGTCTCTGATGAAAGGCTAAAATTCGAGAGGATTTGCATTATTTAAAGAAAAACACTTTAGTGTTTCTGTTGTCTTAGCCTGCTTCAGATTTAGATCCTTTGAGCTCTGCACAATTGGATCAAACAGTATTATGTGTTTTGACTCTCCATGTGTATTGCCATGATACAAATGTTGAAGTCAGTAAGAGGGAGCACTATTTATAAGAACTCATCTTGCTTTTCACCCTCTATCAGTTGTATGTTATTATCCCCAAATTCTAAGGGGATATTTTTAAAACCACACACCTACCTAGAACCTAGTAAAATTTAAATTTACTGGACTTGATTCCAAAGATTCCATAATATTAGATAAAATTGCAAAGTCGGGAAAACTTCAGGGAGTTTAAAGTTCCCATACACTACATTCTTAGAAGACACTAAATAAAGTGATGGGGCCAAAAAGAATGGCCTGTGAGTAATGAGAGGGAGGAAGGAAGGAAGGAAGGAAGGAAGGAAGGAAGGAAGGAAGGAAGGAAGGAAGGAAGGAAGGAAGGAAAGAAAGAAAGAAAGAAGGAAGGAAGAAAAGAAGGAAGGAAGGAGAAAAAGAACTTAAACAAATGATGATTATTAGAGTAATAGAGTAATAGTAAATAGAGTATTAGAGTAGTAACCAGAAGATCAAGCCTTAAGATTACCAGGCTATATCAAGATATGTAAAAGGAATTTTTTCAAGGAAGCTTTCAGTGAAAGGACTGAAATAAGGAGCTAACCAGGAAGAGATGATGCTAGAAGTGAATGAGTCACCGTCCCTAGGACAGCCAGGGCCAGGATGTCTTTTGTCCCCTCTGACAACTATCTTTACTTGATAGAAGGATGAAGTGTGAAGCCCAGAAGAGGAGGCTGGAGATTGTATGAGGCTCCTTGAACAACACTGCACCAAAGCTTACATGGATTTATAATTTATGTCCTACGAGTATAGTCTATAAGGAATTGTGGAGGGTAGGAGAAGATCTAGGGAGATGGAAATGAGAGAATGCTGTCTTAATGTCCACAAATATTGTTCTAATCAGATTGTAGAAGAGACATCAGAATGAGATGTTTCCTTTTCTGGGGTGGGGATAAGTATGGGACTCTCCTTCTGGTATTGGCAAGTTGAACATCTTGTAAGGCAGAACATTTTCTCTGGCAAATTGGGTATCTTGTAAAGCAGAACATTTTCTATGGCCTGTGGAACAGAATGGTTATCACAGCAAGTCTTGTCAGTCAAATTCTATTGCTTTGTGTGACTCAGAAGGAAAATCAATCCATGAAATGACTTGGATTTTGTTGTTATATTATTGTTTTAACATCTGTCAACAGTGGGTGATGTTCATGAGGATGATGCAGAAGAAGGTATCAGAATATTTTTAGGAACAATTTTTCCCTTTAGCAACTCACTCTGTAGTTCGGGTTGGCCTCTTACTAAGTTGCTCAGACTGACCTTTAACTTATGAGAAAGCTCCTGCCTCAGCCTCGTAGGGGCTGTGCTGACAGGCATGAGGTGACCTGTGCCTGGGAACACACTAACATTAAATGATAATACTTAAAGAATGACAACCAGTGGCCACTCTGTCAGAATCCATTTACATCCACAGGCCTGGGCATTATCTGAAGGTGACAAATATTTGGGAATGGCATCTTATTCTCTGGCAAGCACCATCAAGACTGAGGTCGGAGGGGGAAGTGGAAAAGTGAGAGGAGGAGGGAGAGGGGACAGAGGGTCGGGGTAGTTTGGGGAGACTGGGATGAGGATGAGGGGGAGGAAAGGAAGAAGGAAGGTGAAATGGAGGAGGTGGGGGGGAGGGGGAGGAGAGAAGGAAAGGGGAGGTGAGGAAGAGCAAGAGGCTCTAATACTTGCTGGCAACATGACCCTGGCAAATGGCTTACCTTCTCTGAGTGATAATTAACTCATAATGCTGCAGTTAACTAAATGATGTTAAATACACAGTGTGTATTTTAGGGCTTTGTCCAGTAATGGAATTAAATGTTCAGTGATTACACACCGATGATTGCTGTTGATGTGGATAGGACAATGAGCCGGCAGTAACAAAGTGGATATAATGGGCATAGAGAGGTATGATTATGATCCTGTGCTAAAATCAATCAATTATAAAAACACAGAAGGCAGACTTCCTCTTCTTATAGGTGTAGAATCAATCAGTCTATGATGTAACAGTAAGAGGAGGTTAACTTAAATATCTCAGTTTTGTTCCAAGCAAGGAGAATGTTTCCCCTTTGTCGTACTATAAATATGTCATAGGGTAATTGTTTACACTGGGTGAAATATTTTGAGAATATCCAGGATTGGTATGTGGAAGAAGAGGTAACTACAATGTTGAAATAACATGTAACAAGGGCAGAGAAGCAAAGGGATTGTCCACCATGCACCATGTTAAGGAAGGGGTAGGGTCTTTGTACTGACAATGAAACTTTAGCTGTGAAAATATAAGGTCGACGAGGGATGTGAATTAATTAGGCTTGCCTAGTATGAGTGGAGCTCTGGGTTCAATCCTCATAACTAGGGCAAAAAACAGAAAGCAAGGCGTGCCTGAGTAGGAGTAGAATGGGCTGCAGTTTATGCAGAAAAGAATAAGCATTTTATGTTTGCTTAGAGATGCATACAATGAAAAGTTGGGAAGAAGTGAGGACCGGAGTTTGCTTGTTGGGAATGAGATGTAGGCAGAAGGGACATGGAGCCTGCGCCAGGGGAGCTGACTTTACTTCATTCCTGGCTTGATGTGGTTCTCCAGTAGCTGACTCTGAGACAGTCAGTTACATGTGAACAGTTTGTTTTGGAGACAATACCAAAAATAAGGCATTGAAGGAAGCCTTGTCCCTTAAGGTACCCTGCGGTTGTGTGTGTGGAGGGGGGGTGGCATGAGGCTGGGGTTCCTAGCAGACACTCGAGCTGCTGGTAATGGAAAGGGTGGACATGGAGGAACCATCCCAGCGTTTATAGCAATGCTTTCTGATCCTTGAACCAAGCAAGGTAGTTAGTTCAAAAAAAAAAAAAAAAAAAATGAAATGAAGTTTATGAAGTCAAACAAAATAACTACTTGTCACACAGTGCAAGCAACACTATCATCTAGAAAGGATTGTACCTATTCTTGCTTCCTTCTCACAAGAAGCCATGTAACGTATTAGGAGATAGCAACCATCAGTTAAAGTCAGAAGAACTTTCTAGTAATTAAATCTGCAGTCCTGTGAGGCCTTGATAATGATCTATTATTGGCTTCAGCCAGCGAATAGCACTCACTCGAGGATCTGTTTTAAACAAACATTTATTGGGTCTTAAGTACGAGGTAATAAACAGGGTAGTTAATCTCCAAAAGTGGCCGCCAGAAGATGAAGTAGCTTGTTATGCAGCAATAAAAAAACTAAACAGCCCTTTACATGATTCTTTTCATTTAATTCTCTCAATATAACCTTCTTATAAAGTGGTTAGCACACAGTAGAACGCTAAGGCGTGGTGGAGTGGGTGGTCGTTCGTTCGTTCGTACCTTACCTCTCCCTACCATCTGCCAATGCAGTACTCCTTGGGGCGGGGGCTGGTAAGGAATGCAGAGTCCCAAGTCCCACAGATCTGTACAATCAGAATCTGCATTTCAAAGTGATTTTGGATGCTTAGGAAAGTCCTGGAAGCAAGTTTTACAGCGATTATTGTGTTGCTCAGCTTTTGGTTACTATGACAGACACCCAAGATGAGCAACTTACATGAAAATGAGCTGGTTTCCTATCTGCTGCTGTAATAACATGTCCCAACTAAAAACTACTTAGGTGAGGACAGGATTTATTTTCATTACACTTCCAGGTCAGTTTGTCATTGAGATTAGTCAAGGCAGCCATCTAAAGCAGACACCATAGAGGAATGCTGTTTTATGGCTCACTCACTTGCTCTCAGGATCATGTATGGCTTTCTTTCTTTTTCTATTATTCATTTATTTGTTTTCCATCCCAACCACAGTTTCCCCTCCCTCCCCCTCCCAGTCCCTTCTTCACCTCCTCTTTGTGCCCCCCTCCCATCCACTCCTCCTCTGTTTCTATTCAGAAGAGGGCAGGCCTCCCGTGGATATCAACAAAACATGGCACATCAAGTTGTAATAAGACTAAGCACCTCCCCTTAAGGCTAGGCGAGATAACCCAGTATGAGGAATAGAGTCCCAAGAGCCAGTAAAGGAGTCAGAGACAACCCCTGCTCCCACTGTTAGGAGTCCCACAAGAAGATCAAGCTATATCTTGATTTCTTATATAGCCCAAGACTACATGCAAAAGCAGTGGTGCCATCCACAGTGGGCTGTACTTTCATGTATCAACTAACAAGACAACCCTCCCTGAGACGTGGCCATATGTCAAGCTAATCAAGGCAGTCTCTCAGTTGAGACTCCCTTCTCAGGTAACTTTAGGCTGTGTCAGCTTCACAGTTAAAGTTAACTAGGACAGGGCACAAGGTTGATCTGGCCTCATAGTTTTGGAAGCTTCAGTCCATAACTTCTGGGCTTGTGGTGAGGCAATACATCATAGTGAAACACACAGAAGATAAAACTGTAAGCTCCATGCCCAGGGAGCAGTAGACAGAAAAAAACAATCAAAGGTGCAGGGATCCCACCCTCCCCAGTGGGACTGTTGCCTCCAGGGACCTGTGGTCCTTACTAGGTCTCACCTCTTAAAGGTGACTCTCAGTACCGTCAAACTTGGAACCAAGTCTTCAGTAGATGACCCTTTAGGGGATATTTAAGAACTAAAGCCTAAATTTTGATTCTATGACCGAGAGATGTGATTTGTTTTATCTCTAGTGGGGAAAAAAAATGGCCTACATTTAACCAGCATTTAATCTTATCTGGATTGAATGTTTCAGTTCCTAAAGCAGTAATAAACTGAGTTATCATCAATAATCACAACATTTGTTGATGTCAGCATTTTTTGAAATAGTATGTGGAATCCACAATGCTTGTGTGATGGGAGAAGTTGGTTTAGAACTGAAAGGCTTCACCTCCTCACATTTGAGCATATTGCCCAATACAGTATGAACACGGTGCCTTGATGTCCTCGGTGACCTATTAAGACTATAGTCATACCATTGTCTTCAGCTCATTTTCTGATCCACTCAGAGTGGCGAGGCACTCTGATGTGAACTGAAACAATGGCACCTGAAAACATGAATAATACATCATACTAACAATGCTTTTGGAACCATTATGGTGCAGAATATTGTATCAATCCATAATTTGAAGATGAGACTAAATGGATCTTTCATCTGAAAGAACTCCTGTGATGTGTCAATTTATACCTGGTATTAATAAGAATATACTATCGCCAGAAATCCACATTAAAATATTTTATATAAGACGCACTTGCATTAATAGATATCTGTCATTTGTTACTAAATACAGCTGCTCAAAGAGCCTCTTAAGTGCTTTAGAAATTTGTTTTTAAGACTTTGACATTGGATTGAACAAAGAGTATTAGGGAGCCAATCTTTCATGGTGAAAATGGACAGAATGGATGAAATACTGTATGTTGCTTACTTCATTTTTGCCAGGTCAAATTGAAATTCCCATCAACATTTGACACCTCTTACATGGCCACATAATGAATGAGTGAGAGCCTAAATATGGACATTAAATATTTCATTTTCACTAGACATTATTACCATTTACTGTGATTCAACTTTGGAGACTTTCACATTTCTTTTCTGAACATTCTGGTCTTTCATTGTGAACCTTTCCTGTAAGAGGGGAGTAAAATAAGGTGGCTCACTCAATTATGAATCATTCTGGATTATAAATTCACGGATCATTAGCCATGAATTCAACAAGTACACAGTGATGTGTTTGCTCTGAAATTGCATCAGAGTGTGAAGTAGTACTTTAGGAAGATTAAATTAATGAAACGGATTGAGTAACTGTTCCATATCAGTGAAATATGGCCCCCTCACCTAAGGGTAAATAAATAAATTCACTGTTTACATTGTTCCCCTTTGACTTCATTTTCTCCATCATCTTCTTGCTGACACTAACTGTTCCTCCATTTGATGGAATCAATATTTTAAATATGAATCAAAATGCAAAGTAGGGGGGCTTAGGCACACATAAGTTTGCAGTAATTTTTTTCTAATGGCTTCTAGTCATCTATCTTGGTCTGAAAGGCTTTTGACTTGTAGAGAGGAACCAGCACACTTCTTTTTACGAAAGTTGCATTTCGGCTTTGAAAACGCTCTCGCAGTATTTAAACAAAAGAGGCTGAGAGCAAAGCTACTGGGAAACCTTCACCCTTTGCAGTAGTTATTGCTGCTGTTGCTGCTATTTTGTTGAATGAATGTGGAGCATGGTTTCTAGGCAGTTTTCATATTACAATTACCAGAACATTTCTGAAAGTGTTTTCCATCGTTTGATCTCTGCCATGCTTGCGTTTTCTACCCTGGGAAGGATGTCTTGATCAGAACCATGCTATGTTGGACCAATCTGAACAAGTGGACTTGTCAAGAAATGGTTTTAAGTGACTAGCCAGAGTGCCGAAGCACAAACTAGACTAGGTAGTGTGTAATTAAGCAATTATGTTTATTTGTTTTCTTGCTTATTAGCCTTCGTTATTTCCATGCACGGTAATGTGTTTCCTAGAATGTACACAGAAAAATATAATTGTTTGGCCTATTCACCAAAGTGTAAAAGTTCTGAAATAATTCCATACTTAAAAACTCTCTGGAACCTGAACTGCTACTTAAGAGAAATGGGTCAAAATTCTTGATCACAAGTGAAATTACTGTCTGCCATGTCTGCAATTCTCACCAACAAATCCAATTCATAATAGGGCTCAATGCTTTTTCTTCCACTGAGCACTGGCCCCGAGATGTGGTGGCTTCAGCTGGGGAACTCTGTAACCTTCACCTATAAAATACATTGTCTGGATGAAGCAGTTGGAGGTAGACAAGTAGAGCATTGGTGCAGAGCTTACCAGGCATGCACTGAGCCCCAGGAGCAGGCCCTAGCACCACACGAAAATAGGTGTGGTGGTACATGCCTGCAATTCCTGCTCTCAGAGGGTAGAGGAAGGGTATCAGGAAGCATTCCACGCTGTCCTCAGCTACATACTGAGGTTAGGAGCAAGCCTGGATTACAATGAGCCCTTGCTTCAAAATAGAAGTTTTGAAGGTAAAACTATGTATTCATGAAAAAGAAAAATTAGGACCAAAAAGTTAATTGCTACTCCACAAACTTGAAGATCTCCGTGGAAAATAATATACCATCTTTCAATGGGCTAGATTGGAGGATTCATGTATTCTTATTTGGCTATTTAGTTACTTCCCATCTTAAATTATCTGTGCCAACATTGCCTTCCCTTCTCTCTTTTTTCCCTTCAGTTGGCATGAATGCCATCTTTAAATGTATTCCTGTCTTGCCATTCAGCAGGCAAACTCCTTGCTCTGCATCCCCCCTCTGCCCCTCCCCAGGCCTTCCCCTCCATCACTGACACATTCTGCCATTACTTCCAGGCCACACAATGTCACCATCTTCATGCTTTTCTTTGCACTCTCCCAGCTGATGTCCCACATCCTTCATCCCTCCGCATCTGAGCAGAACCACCAGATGACAACTTTAGGATCATAATGCGAATTAGTTATGTTCTCACCATTTCCCATTCTCATTAAATCATTGTCAGGACAGTGGATTCATGGGGTACCATTTCCTGTTCTCATTACAATTTTTGTCACAAGAATGAGGTATCAGAATTTCAGTGCTTAGAATAGCCTTTGAAAAATCATAGTTAGTGTGGCTGCTTTGACCTAGTTTTTTCTCTTCTGCCTTTCACTGGGCTCTGCCCTTCCCTCTTCCCTCTGCCTGCTCATGGCTTTGCCAATTAGCAGATGGCAATTTAAGAATCAAGAATTTGGTAAAAGTCAAGAAATCACACAACCGGATTGTGTTAAAACTTCACCTTTTTCTCTCCAGGAGCAAAATTAATTATTAGCCACACACTTTCCAGTAAGTTAGACAGGCTCTTAGTGGTCCTTTCTTAGGTAAATGATGTATTTATCACCTATATTTTCATTTTAATGTTCTCAGCAGCTTAAAGCACAAAACCAGAACTTGTTCTTGAACTAAAGCAAAGAAATCATTGTTCACACTTGGTGGTTTTTTTTTTTATGATTCCAAATTTATGTTACTTGGGAGTGGGTGGGTGCATATTGTTACTATTCAAATAATTTGAATAAATTACTTTATTTCCCCTCCCTGCTGATCCTAGCTGCCTTTATGGGGCTTGTTTTTACAATTGATGGCTTTGTTCTTTCAAGACAGTTAGCTGTTCTGTTTGGGTTCAGGTGGAAGGCTCACAAACACCAAGTAATGGTTTGTTAGCTAGATGCTCCTGAAGCTGTCTGTCAGGCATCCATGTGGCATAAGAGGAGCTTCTCGTGCCTGCAGTCACTTCAGGGTGCTGTGATCTGAAGCAAACCTCCTCAGACACCAAAGAGGGATGGGCATCTCAGAAATGCCACAAAACCACTGGCTTTCCCCTGTAGTAACAGGCAAAATGGCACTTGTTTGCTTTGTTATTGCTCACCATGAACAAGATATGCTGGAGAAAATGGCGATCATTTCATTGGACCCGATCTGTGGGAAATGTCTCCAAATTCAGCACACTGACTTAGTAGTCAGCATTGTTTTTTTAAAACATATTTCCAGAGTCTGTTTTTTTCTTCTTCTGTGTAATTTTCTGCTTCCTAATCTATATTTGTCATATGTTTCTTTTCAAATTTTTATATTTTTCTTTTTTAATTGAGAGAGGGTCTCTGTAGCCAAGTCTGCCCCTGAATTTGCTGTGTAGCCAGTAGCCAAAAATGACCTTAACCCCTGGATCTTCCTTGCCTCCAACTCCCAAGTCTCATTTCTGTCTCCTTGGGCTTCACAGAACCCTGTTGCTGTATCTATATCAGAACCAAAGACAGACCTACCCAGTCAATGTCTGCTTACTTTTATGAAGTTTCTCATCTTTCCTTAGTAGATGAAAATATAGATAGGAAAATGCAGGAACATACATGTCGTATTCCCTTTTACTTTCATTCATACAGCATGACATTTTTTTTTTTTTTTTATTTTGTCAAAATCAAGTGCACGGATAATCGTGGTTCTGAGTTCACCCATCATTACTTTGGATAAGGACAGATGCAAAGCTCTTACCATCTAGGGTTTGTTACTTCAGTTCCCCAGTCACTTTGCTGCTATAGGACAAAGTGGTAAAGAATTAAGTCCAGGGTTTGAATTATTCTTAATTTTTCTGTATATGGACATTCAGTGCTATGTACAGATATTATGTTTTATAAAGAAAAGTGATCTTGGAAGAGCATTCTGAGCATACGTGCAGAAATGAGGTCACGGAATATCATAAGGCTTTCTGCTTCTGTGGGCACTTTCCATAAACTCTAGGTACAAACTTACACACAGGCCCCGCCTGTGGAAAATTCTTAGTAGTGATTTTATTTTAAAGCAGAGAAATGAGTGGGCTCCATTTTATTTCTTCCTGTATGTTTTTCTTACTGTGATGAAGTTTATCTTAATTAAGGACAAAAAGATTTCTAAAAAGAATGAATTTTTTGGCTTTTCTAATTTTCTAATTTCTAGACTGGCTTTCTAGTGATATAAAGAGAAGCAGTACATAAATCTCCTTCTTTTTCCTCAATGAAAAACTGCTTCCTATTTTCACTTCTCCATTCTCTACCTTAGACTCATGAATGACTTGTCTCATGTTTTCCACTCAACACAGCTCTTCTCAGTCAAGTCCTGTCCATACAGTATCCCTTCGCATCCCCTGCATATATTCCCTGAAGCATCCTAGATAAGTAGGGTAACGTGAATTAAGTTCCCAAGTCTTTCACTGGAGGTTTACACTAGCCATCTATTTGAATAAATGAGTTCATAAGGAAAAATGCAGTGTTAATTTCAGTTCGGAAGCAATTATGCAAGATTTAACCAATGCCTTTTAAATTAAAGATTTCCGTACTTATTCTGGCTAAAATAAAACTATGATTTTCATTTTTCAAAACTAAATACAGCCCGAGAGAGGACGGCGATAATATTTGCAAGCGGTTATATTAGAAGCATATTTCTACTTTTGGAAATCAATATAATGTTAGAACACCCTAAATTTCCACTGGCATTCAAATAAGCTGCCTGAAATTACTAATATTATGGTAAGGGGATCTTTCTGGCGAAAGCATGTGCCCATAAGATTCTAAATTCAGTGTAGAAGGATGGTTTGGCAGGGCAGAGCTGTTGCTTAAGACATAATAACGAGGAAGGAAACCAGGAGAGAGATGCCGCCATTAAAATTTCCATCTAGTCCGTATGTTCACACTATTAAAATGGACTCAATATTTTCATCTGTTTTCCACACACAAACCCTGTGACTAACCACCTCAGCTCAGTTGAAATAACTCGAATCCTAACATTGAAATTGAATGCATGTCATTTCCCTTTCAAATCTATCTAGCTTCACAACTTCATCTTGAAAGCTGTTTAAGTCTTTCATAGCTTTTACATCTGATTTGAGAATTTGACACACTATTCAAATCTTAGGACTTGAAAGTTTCAGCTGGCGGAAAAAGATCGGAAGTCCTTGGAAATTCTCTCAAAAGTTCATTCTCTTTAATGTCCAAAGGTGAGGCTGACTTCTGAAGAAAGAAATTAAAATAACAATAAGCCCATTTCTCTCATTTGGGCTCCAGGTGGGGCAAAGATGTCCCCAGAAAGTCCTCTCAAATGGAGATACCTCTCAGGAAGGCATTGGAATTCTCTCTTGTCTGGGAAAGGTTCGAAGTATTGCCACAGGAAAAGCAGACCCAAGGAATGATTTTTATAAAAATTAGCGACTCGAACAGTGCGATAAGAACATAGGCTCCCAAGCCGGAAGCATCTGCTCCCAAATCTCAGCGCAGCCATCTGATGTACAGCTCAAACTCCCGTGTCAGAAGGTTGAATAGTTACTGCTTCAAAGAGCCTTATGAATAAAGTGACTTAATCCATATGCAGGGTTTATCAGAGTGCCTGCCATACCAAAAAAAAATGTAGCCATCATAATTACTGCCGTTATTACAAATAAAAAGAAGTCTTCATATCTGGCATGTTCAGAAGAGAGTTTTCACATTTGCATATGCAAATGGCAGAGTTATTGACAAGTGTGTTTAAATAATTCTTCCCATCTTATTTTAATTGGCTTTCTGCAAGACTTGAAATTCTAGACTTGGCTTCTGAGCCGCTCCATGTTCCCAGGCCATGGCTAAGCTGTTGATGCTGTTGTTTTCTAATGAATTAATTGCTGCTTTGGGGATCTGAGCAGAGGAGAGTCAGGTCAGTGTGCGACAATGTGAAAAGACCAGTCTTTCCATTAAAATGGAAAAAAAAAAAGCCCTTTCAGTCCTCATCTATGAATCCTCACTGTACTCTAGAAGGTAGAGCATGCCCTCTCTCTTCTGTCTCCTGTTTGCCTTCTGCCGTGACAGAGAGAACTTGACTCGGAAAGTTTTGAAGATAAGGTAAATTCTCGGCCTGTCCCTATTGTTACCAAAAAGCATGGTTAAGAGAGGAAAAGGATCTGAAAACTGGAGAGAAATCAACAAGACTCTTGAAAATTAATTCCAGGTGGGAACTGACCCATCCACTATAATGTTGTCTTTGCCTGGGTTTGAGTGGTTATATCTTATTCTTATGTATTAAACACTTGCAGTGTCCATCTGAATGGTTCACTCACTTAGTCTTCTATTTCTGGAGGCTCCATGGTAACTGTAAATATCCCATGCAGCTGAGGAGGAAATGGAGACCCTGAAGGACCAGAAGACATGCTCTGGGTTTTATAGCTCCTGGTTTGGCAGATGCTGAGGCAGGTTGGCTCTGGCCCCTGACCTCTTCACCCACATTACTCCATACATTTTGTGTGGGTCCCTAGTAGTATACTTTTAGAAAAAATAGTGAATAATAGGCAGAAAAATTTATTCCCTTTACAGGTTGTAATAGATAGTTATGTTCCTTTCCTTTTGATTTATAAAAATGAGAAAGAAAAAAATGACTTGTCTTTTATGATATCGTTTGAAATCTGGCAATACTTTTAATTGGTGGCTCTGCCTGTGAGAGTGCTCTGGAGAAAAGTGAGCCTCCTGTTACTTTGTAATTGCTATTTTCCCAGCAATGAGATAAGGACAATAAGGTTTGCAAAAAGAAAATGCTGATTGGGAGAAATGAATGTTCTGTGTTTTCCTCCTGTTGACCTGTTCTCAAAAAAAAAAAAAAAAAAGGTTTTTATTCTTAAATATATTATTCCATAAATAGCAGTTGATTCTTCTCAAAATCTAAAAGGAAGGAAAAAATTATTTTCTCAGATTTCTAGAATGCTAGATAAATTGCCTCTTATCCCATGTCTGAAATGTTTTGAAACCCGATGACAGTAAAGAAGACTTCATTTAGATTCTATTGGGTATTAAATGATAAATTTTCTATTTGCATAAGTTTAGCTTCTTTAACTTTAGACTTAACATGTCAGTTTTTAATGTAATGAATCCATCTGTTTGTGCTTGTGGAGTCCCTTTAAAGGAGCATTTCATAATAGACTGTACTTATCTGAATTCAGAATATAAAATAAAATTCATAGGAATGAGCATTTAAAGTTTCTCTTAAGGTAATATAATATATGGTAATCTGTGACTTTTCAGTCATGTGCAATAGACCACAGGACAACATTCTCAGATAAAAGCAGGTATATTAATCAGTGTAATGGAATGCAAATAAAATTCCATCCTTTCCTCTGTATTTATTTATATTCATAAAAACATAGTGAACATAAATATAATTAAAAATAAATAACCTGGGCGGTGGTGGGGCATGCCTCTAATCCCAGCCCTTGGGAGGCAGAGTCAGGCGAATCTCTGTGAATTCAAGGCCAGTCTGGTCTACAGAGTGAGATCCAGGACAGGCACCAAAACTACAAAGAGAAACCCTGTCTCCAAAAAACAAAAACAAACAAGCATAATGAATGGTGCTGAGGAAGGCAAAGGATATTTACCTAGTTCAAGGAGTTCCAAATCTCACCTATTTGCTGAGGTTATTACCTTTGGCATCTAAGTTTAGGCTTGTATTGGTGTGTATGTGTATGTGTGGAGGAGTTCTGTTTAGAACTCAAGGAGCCTTTCCTGTAGGAAGGATGTGCCATGGACTTTCAGTTGCACAGTACTACACGATGCAGAAAGTGCCTGCTCACGCATCCTCTGGATGAGTTTCTATGTCATGTAACCCAAGTCTTAGGTGTAAATTTTTGTATAATTTGATCAGATGAGATCAACAAATTGACATTTCTTTCCTTAAGGGAAGACTCAGATGATACCAGTCTTGCCCAAACATTTGACATTTTGTGGAGAATGTCCTATATACAAATGTGACAGTAGAAAATTGTGTGTTTTGGGTGACATATCTGTATCTAGAAGTTTTCCTTTGTCCCACCTGGTCCACAGCCGCTCAGACCCAAGTAAACACACAGAGGCTTATATTAATTAAAACTGCTCGGCCATTAGCTCAGGCTAACTACTGATTAGCTCTTACACTTAAACAGCCCATTTCTATTAATCTATATGTTTCCATGTGTTCCATGGCTTTATCTGTGTGCCATTGCATGCTGCTCCCTGGATGGTGTGCTGGCATCTCCTGACTCACTCAGGCTTCCTCTTTCCACAATTCTCCTTTCTGCTTGTCCTACCTATACTTCCTGCCTGACTACTGGCCAATCAGCATTTTATTAAACCAGTGTAAAAAAAGCATTATTCCACAGCACATATCTTTTACATTTTTATTTTATTTTATTTTTTATTATTGTACATATGCTTATGATATGTATGAGTGCAAGTGAGAGTTCACTACACCATACATGTAGAGGGCAAAGGAAAACGCTCAAGAGTCAGTTCCCTTCTTCCACCATGAGCCTCAGGGATCAAATGTGGCTCGTCTGAGCAGTAAGCATTTCTGCTCACAAAGCTAGTTTCCCTCAGTTCCCAACAAGGATGGGTAGATCACAGGGTATAAGCTATGCTGACAGCCATCATCTAATACTCAGGAGTCTGAAGCCAAGTCTACTGCTGGCTGAAGCTTCTTCGGTTTTGTTCGTGTGATTTGATCCTTAACATGCAATTAACTGGACCAGGTAAGAGGTCATGTTTTAGAAGAGTTCCTAAATATTAGCCCAATAAAAAAATCTCAAGGCATTTATCATTATTTCAAAACATCCAAAATTATTATTATTATTTATCTGTCAAACTTTCTTTACCTGTTTTCATAAACATGTTTATATTTATAAGTGAGAGTCATCTTTTACAGTTTCCTGAATTCCAAAATTGTAATGATTCACAGTCACTCTGGGCCCTAGATAGTGACAGGTAGACCCAACTCCTCCCATAGATCCTATAGTTGACAAGATGGAATATATAAGCAGTGTCTGCTCTGCCCACATTGTATTCCAGAATTGATTTGGGGAAGTTGGAAACTGTAAAATAGACATTATCTTCACATAGGAAACACTGTTAAACTCTTAAGGAAGTCATAATAAAAACATTCAATTCAGTAGTAATAATATTTTGGAAAAGATTATATATATATAGAATCTCATGGAATTAAAAATAATACATCATTTATGTAAGACATTAAATATTCTCTCATGCATCCCCTAACATATCAGGGACCTGTTATAGCTAGTTTTTATGTCTCTGATTTTAGGCATTTTTATTAAAACAGCCCTGTTTTAAATTCACAGCTAACTATATTATCATTTCTCTATCTTCTTTTCAGCCAACTCACTTTATAAGCTTTCATATTTTCATTTATAATTGGTACTTGGTCATATGATTCCTTGGGAATGATACTTGGTAATAATGATAAATTTTCATGTTGTACTTACTTTATCACCAAAACAAAACAATAAAATAGTTTCAAGCCCGATGACTTGGGGTTAGGGAGGTTTTAGAGGGAATCATCAGGTGTTACTATTTTGGATTAGAATATCCCTACAAGGTTATCTTGTGGAAATAATTTCTTGAAAACATCTTTCAAGGTCATACTCTGCTCAGCACCAAGAAAGCTTCCCAGCATGCTCCTGGGTTTGGGAGGGACAGAGCAAGTCTGTATTTCATCTTCCATGACCTAATCCCTGATCCCTGCCAGGTCCAAGTGACATGGTCCCAGCCTGTCTTTCTAGATTTCCCATCTCAGTGGACCAGGGCTTCAAGCTCAAAGGTGATGTTCAAGTTGTCTGTGCCTTACAAGTCCTCATAATATCTACCCCTTCTCTCTGTGCTTTCCATTTCTGCTAAGAGTCCTGTAGCCATTCATCACCACTCAATCAGTCCATACTTGCAAGGGTTGTATTTATCTTCAATATTTTTAGTTGCTATCTGCAGAAGGTTGGGCCTGTGTGTCCCACAGTCATTAACTAGAAACTGAGATACACAGAAACTTTGCAATGGCCTTGTTCCATGCATGTGCCTAGTGTTCCTCCATGCATGCAGTTTGACATCTCCACTTTCTCCTCTTTGTTTACATTCTACTCTTGCTGGGAAAATACATTATTCCTTCTAGTTCAGATTTCCAAGAAGTAGAACTGGCTCATCTCCATTCATCGTTTACCCATAAGCTATGATGTATCCACTGCCCACCCACAGGCAGGTTGAACATGAAGACTGAATGGAGTCATGCCAGAGAGCAAGTGTTGGTGTTGAATGGCACTATTTGTGGAAGTCCTTTCTGTGTTTTCTTGTATTGACTTACCTGAGGTAGATGGTATAAGTATTTTATCACTTTCAGACCTGAGATTAACTAATCTTCAGCAGAGCTTGTTTAATTGTTCAGGTTTTTGATAGACAGGGGAAATAACTGAATCTAAAGCCTACTATCTACCTGCTCCTCAGGGCCCTCCATCTTACACTTGGGTTATGTCATGAGCATTTGTGAGTGCTCAGAAGGAATGAGTCAGTGGAGGCAGACAGGCACAGGACTCATCTGGGGACTCTGGACAGTTTCTACCTCTCTCGTGTGGATGGAGATTGTGAACATGGGGAAAGGAAAGAAGGCTGGGCAAGTGAGGAGTGACTGAATTTTCAGATTGTTTCAAACTCCCTAACTTCCTCTGTTCATTTGATGGTAGTGCTGTGAGTTATATAATGAAATTGTGGGCATCTCTGTAAACATAAGGCCTTTTTTCTAGGCATTTCTAATTCAATTGTATATATCTCATACATTCTCTGTGTATATGGGTAATATATTTAATTCTGCAATATGTTGTAGGTAGATTACAATCAGATCTTTACATAGTCATGGTGACCATCTTCTCTTGTTTTACAGTTGTACTGAACAGGCTTTTTTAAATCTGTGTTAGGTAAAGACAGGAGTGGATAAGGTGACTCCTCAAAGGATCCTATAAATGATGTTATTATGACTGACAGCTGAGTGGCTTTGAGGGCTGCTGACAAGGTTACCATTTACTGTGGGGCATTGATATCAGGTTTTGATGGCTCAGGTGAAAGGTGGGTGGCTGGGTATAAGTTTTGCTCCTAATTGAGCAGCTGTCTTAGGGTGTCTATTGCTGTGAAGAGATAACATGACCTCACCAACTTTATAAAGGAAAACATTTAATTGGTATGGCTTATAGTTCAAAAGTTCAGTCCATTTTTTAGCATGGTGACATGGTGCTGGAGAAGGAGCTGAGTATTCTACATCTTGATCTGAAGGCATCAGGAAGTGGACTGAACTAAGTGTAGCTTGAGCATAGGAGACCACAAAGCCTGCCACCACAGTGACACACTTCCTCCAACAAGGCCACGCCTTCTCCAATAAGGCCACACCTCCTAATAGTGCTATCCCCTATGAGCTCATGGGGGCCAGTTACATTCAAACTACTACAGCAGCCCATCCACCATTTGCAAACCCCTGGTCCTGCTCCTTAGGGCCCGTCTTCCCATTCTTTACTCCCTTTCTCCCAAGGGATCCTGTCCATCCTAAAGAGTAAAAAGGGAAACGCTGTTCCCTCTCAGTCTTCCCCAGTGCTAGCTACATACATGTGTCTCCTCCATTGACTTCTAAGAGCTAACCTTCTGAAAACTAAAATGTAAAAGTTATTCCTATTTCTCTATTCTCTGTTTTTGTGGGGATGCTATTTTATCTCTTCCCTAACATCAAAAATACAGACTTTCTAGAAAATAAAAAAGGAAAAGCTCCAAAATAGAAAAAAAAATGAGAAAAGAGTAATAATGTTTTTATAGAATCATTCAGACTGATACAAAGAGGAAGAATCATTATTCAATATACCAATTAGTCACTGTCTTTTCTAGAATAAATGTAGATATTCCTATATCATTTATTATTTCTTAATGGTACATGAATTATATAGATATATTCCTACTTTACATTGTTCTTTCACACACACAAAGACAGGAGGCAACATATAAGCAACATCCACATTCTCCCACATGGAAATCAACAGATTGCTTCTCTCTTGTAGTTGTAAAAAAGGATACAGCTTCAGAAACTTGCTCAATGCCCTTTCTACAAAGGACACACTGGTTTATATACATGATGGGCAAGACTTTGTCCAAAACATATCACAAATCTAAATAGGAAAGAAACTACTTCTGTTCCACACGGGCCTCACTGAGTTAACAAAGCTTCCCACCTCTGGCTTTTCATACAGCCTTCTAAAGAGAGTGAGGAGGATGTCTGTTCTCCAGGACCATTCCAGGTGGAATGGATGCTGGGGTTCTTTTGGCATGGGAACCAAACAGGGTGTTGACGGGAAGGAAGTAGGTAGGCCTCCTCTCTAGAGATGCTTGAAGTTTGGTATTTCCTTTACATGTGTGCAGAGAGATGGAGGGAGACAGGCAGCAATAGAGACGGGATCTAAGCTAAGACACTGAACCGTGACTGCGGGGTAGTCTTTCTGACCGTGGAAAGGTTGTCTGTAATTCTCTGACAGAACTTAAGAGGGTGACTGAGATGAAGGGCTATGAGCTGCAGAAATCCCTTCCTGTGTTATTGGATGGAGTGACATGAGAAAGAGAGCACAGAAAGAAAACACACTAACTCCAGAGAAGATTGCGAGCAGAAGAACGGGACATAGGGAAGCGCTAGAAGCCCAGTCATAAGAGGGCAGTTCCAGGCAAGCACTGACCGGCCTGTTACTTACCATGCTATGTCTCTTCACAAATTACATAGAAAAATTTCACCACCACCACTGAATACCCTTTTCTACATTATATCAAAGTGGTCAGCTCTCACTAATTGAGCACTTACATTGTTCCCGGCACTATACCGAGTCTTTTACAAATGTCAAGTGCTTTCTCCACTACAAATCTCCAAAGTGTGTTCTATCCCCATTTTATGACTGTGGACCGTGAGCTCAGAATTTAACCCTCCGCTTCAGCAGCAGAACACTGCAGTTGGGAACAGTCCTCTGGAAAGGCACATGTCTACTGGTGATGACGTGTCTGTGTCTTCCCTTCCCCGCTGGGTGTTTTGAATGTGACACAGGATACCACCCTTGTTGGATATATTGAAGGGAGAGACAGAGGAGAAGCTGACAAACGTGTTCATTTCTGGCCAAAGATTATGGTTTTAGCAACCACTCGTGCCCCAGTGGATGCACCTGGCCTGTATAGCAGGCACATGTCCACCACTCTCTCTTTGGAATTACTCCACAAAGAAGCATCCCAGCTGTGTCCTCATGGTGACGGTATGTCATCAACACACTCTCAGTTGGGCTTCCAGATACTTTTAGGTCTATAGATAGGCAAGGCTGTGAAAAAAAAAATTGGCAACATGGAAGGCGCCAGCAACCTTCACTGACAAAGGTCTCAGAGCAGCAGAAAACAGGACATAGAATGGAGACTCAGTTCTGTTTCTCAGGGTTTATGTCACTGTGAAAAAATGGCCAACATTAACAAGGTTGAAAAGGTTTATTTTGGCGTACAGGTTCGGAGGGTTCAACCCATAGTCTTTGGCTCCATTGATCCCGGGCTTGTGATGGAGCAGGCCATGATGGTGGTAGGAATGTGTGGCCGAGACTACTGCCACCTCAGGGTGAACAGGAAGCAGAGACAGAGGCATGGAGAGGCCAAGAAAGACACACCCCACTGATCTTCCTGCTAAACTCCATCTTCTAAGGTTTCCAAAGCCCCCCCAAAAAAACAGTATTAGCAGATGGGGACTAAGTTCCCAATACTTGATGAAGTAGTTTTCTTGTTTTGTTTGTTTGATTTTTTGATTTTTTTTTTTTTAGGGGAGCACTTCATATCCAAACCATAACAAAGGTGATTAAAGGGTATAACAGAAATGCTCAAGTGAGATAAAGCTCACAGTAATTTGCATATATGAAAATATGAGGATTAGAAAGAAACGTGTAAGAGTGTAGCTGGCATATATACTCCTATATGCTCAATAAATGAGAGGTGTGATCATTTCATTAGAAGTTTGAGTGAATAAAAAAAGATTTTATTCTATTCTGGAGAAAAGCCCAAAATGTATGATTTGATGATTTCCTATTTTTAATTTCAATATTTACAGCTGACATTTGATATTTTCATATTCAAAACATTTAAGTGTTGTAACATGTTTTATTAGATGTCTTTTTAGTATCTAATGATATTTCACATGAAATTTCTGTTTATCTCCTTCATTTCACACAATTTTCATTTTCTAATTTTCTTGTTTAATGTCCCCAAATCTCAGTCTTTCCAGCTTTCTCTCTCTCTCTCTCTCTCTCTCTCTCTCTCTCTCTCTCTCTCTCTCTCTCTCTCTCTCTCTTCCTTATTATTTCCCAAAATATTCCTGAGTCCTTTCTCTCTCACAGTACTTGGCCCTTGTTTTATTTCTGCTTTTCAACTCCAGTCAGCTAACCTCAGCTGGCTAGCATGTTCATTCAATTCTCATGAAAACCTTGTTTCTGGTTGCTTGCTCCCCCAAGCTTCCTGGTAAGGTTTGATTCGTAAAAGTAAAGTTGCTTTACCAGAATTCATACAGTTTATGTTCTGCTAAGGAAGGCGTCCCACAGTGACAGGTAAATAATTTTAAGAAGCGATGCTTCCTATAAAGGAATGGGAAGGGGGATTTCAGAGAAAACGTTTTGGGATTCTAGGAAGACTTTTTTGAGAAAATTCTAGGTGAACCCTAAAGGACTTTGGAATATCCCAGGTACTACCAAAAGGACGAGGGCTGTGAAGCATCGTGTTTTTGCAGTTGTGCCCATGTATACGTGTTGTGTATGTATGTGTACATGTTGTGTATGTATGTGTATGTGTTGTGTATGTAAGTGTACGTGTTGTGTATGTGTGTGTACGTGTTGTGTATGTGTGTGTACATGTTGTGTATGTGTGTACGTGTTGTGTATGTACGTGTACGTGTTGTGTATGTATGTGTATGTGTTGTGTATATATGTATATGTGTTGATATGTAGGTAGCTGCACGTGTGTGGAAGTCAGAGGACAAAGCTGAGTCATTACTCAAGCACCTTGAAACATTTGGTTTGACATGAGAGCTCTCATTAGCCTGGAACTTCCCTGTGTGGTCTAGGCTAGCTGGCCAGTGATCCCTGGAGGGTGCCTGTCTCCCTTCCCATCTCACCATCATTGGGATGACAAAGGTATGTGGTGTGCCTGGCCTTTTATGTGGAGTCTAGAACTGAGAGCGCTTTGCCAGCTGAGCAATTTTCCCACTTTTTCATGTAGTTTGGACTCTGAACTTTCCTGGTTATCCGCCTAAATCATCCAAGAATCAATCTTTATGCATCTGTAAATTACCTGTGCTGATAACTGGCTTATTTTATACCTTCCTGGCATCTCTATGCCATCTAGTTTTCTTCTCCTCACTTAAGGTGAGTGTTCTGTGATCTTTCCTTCTCATTATTTTGTAAACTACAGTTTACACTTTTTTTAGTTGTTTCTGTGTCTTTCTTAAGGTATGCTTTTGAGTCCTGCTCCCTCTTGCCTCAACTCTCCATATTCTCTTCTTTCTCAGCTCATTTAGCTGCCCACTGTTTGCCATTGAATTTGTGTGTGTGTGTGTGTGTGTGTGTGAGAGAGAGAGGGGGGGGGTCCTTTGTACTTTTCCCTACCCATCAGCCAGTATAATAATATATCCTGCTGCAGTAACATGTCAAATAATGTAGAGAAGCACATCCCTTCATTCCCATGAAGGTGGAACTTTGTAAAACTTCTATGTGATTTTTCTGTATTTGTGTTTGGGAGATTAACTCATCTGTCCTTGATAAACTGGATAACAACGATTACTACAAACATCAGACCGTGAAATCTAATGAACTTGGCACAGACGGTAAGACTGGCATTAGCGCTTATCTTGGAACAGAAAGTTTTTTAGCCGTTACAAAGAGAGTGTCCTCCAACTTTGTTTTCAGAGCAGAGTTTGGTGAGTCCTCATGTTTATAACACTTCTCCTCTGGGATAAATCTCATAGCTGAGTATCACAGAAGTTGCCATGTTTCCAGAAGCAGGTCTAGGAACAGTGTCCTATCAATGCACAAACTAGTGAAATGCCAGGAATTTTGGAAGCCCAAGAATGATGAGTAGTTAGTAAAGAATAAACAACACTAAAGGATGGAGCATTGCCTCAAACAGTGCAGAAAAGAATTTTCCATGAGTTAATATGAGTATGGACCTCGTTATAATCCAGGGTGTGGGCTCCACTTGGTAATTTATGTTTTGTTATATTGTTGGAAAACATTTGACTAGTACAAAGTATGTCATTTAGTGTTTAAAAGAAATAAACACTTCTATTATTCAAAGGAATACATTTAGAATCCTGCCATCAGCATACACTTTCATTTATAATTTAATAGAAATTTGATATAGAAAAATAAAAACAGTAATAAATCGAGAAAAGTAAAACCACTGGCGTGAAAAACCTGGAATTGGAAGTAATGTTATCTAAACAGAATGTGAAGGTGCCGTGCCTGCTTTTTAACAGAACCCTGATGCAGTCACTGTAATGGGACTCATAGGACAGAAAGTTCTAGAAGGCATCCCATTTAAACTCTGTAATATTTTAGAATTCTAAGACAACTCCTATTAGAAAAAAAAAAAATCATTGGATAATGGCAATGTTCTTCCTGTTCTAAAGTAGCCTAGGGAATGGAAATTCCTACAGTGGTGGGGGTCGGTGTGGGGGGTGAGGGATCTTTATTTAACCCACTGCTTGCCCAAATCAATTCTGTGGTCAGAGTCCACTGACTAGCCATATGTGTTGGCACCAGCCTGTAACCAGCACATCGGAGGTTAAAGAAAGATGGTCACAATTCCCAAGATGATGAAGAGTTTCAAGAAAATAAGATAGGAAAATTCACTTTTCTGAAAACCCTAAAGTGAAACTATGCAGGAAAGCAGGTTTTTAAAATTACCAAATAACAACTAATAAAATGTCTTTAATTAGTGGTCAGCCT
This sequence comes from Peromyscus leucopus, assembly GCF_004664715.2. Taxonomy (NCBI): domain Eukaryota; kingdom Metazoa; phylum Chordata; class Mammalia; order Rodentia; family Cricetidae; genus Peromyscus; species Peromyscus leucopus. The sequence continues at coordinate 114,646,222 of NC_051065.1, forward strand.
AAGCCACACAATGAAACTTTGTCTCAGAATAAAAAAGTAAACAAGCAAGCAAATAAACAAACAAAACTCAACCCACTGCCAGTGAAAGTAAGTTTGCATGTCTATAACTACTTCAAATACTTTTATTATTATTTGATATTCTGAGAATTGCTTTTAGTGCATAGTTTTTCTCTTAGGACTTTCAGGGAAGAATTTTGATATTTATCCTGTATTTCTTTAGTGTTATTCTACTTACATAACACTTACATGTGAAGTAGATCAGGACCAATCTACTAATGTGCGATGTTTAAATGGATGTGCGAAGTAACATGTACTGACTTTTCTGATTACAAGTAATTTGAATTAAAAAATAGATGACTGAAATTAACCAATAATTGGTTTTTCTCTTGAATTCTGTTTTAAAAGCTCAGTTTCCTGTTAGTGGTGTGCAGACCACATGCGCACTTATGTATAAGCATACACAAAGACAAAATACCTAGAACATTATGGTTGAAACAAACGTTTCTCTTTTGTTACTTAAGGGTTCACTTAACAAAACCAAACCAGTCTCTTTTTAAAATGAAAACTTAGTTCTCAGAAAACATGAGCCATGCCAATACATGACAACAGTCAAGACTGAGACATTCAAAACCACATTGAAATGGTCATCCTTGGTGTATGTCATGGTGAGGTTTACACATCACTGTATGAAATTCCTGCTGATATGAAAGTAATATTTATACAAAGCAGTATTTTAGGAGTCGGCATATTAAGACAAAATGCAAAACAGACATACTAAGGTACTTAAACCCAATGTCTTCCTGGGTTTCCAAGGTCTGAGTCTTTGGGTATTGTTCTATTATGAGAATTGTTTAATTTGTAAAAGTTCCTGTCACTTGCCAATTTTTCTTGAATTCAATTACACATGTTAGGTGGATGTCAGGTGTTCTGGGGCGGGGGAAGGGAATTCAATCGCATATGCTCCCTCATTGACACATACATAAAAGACAGCATTTTCAGATGTTTTGATAATGGAAGGGTTCAAATCATTTGTCCTAAGGCAGTATTTGTAGTGATACTTTGATCAGTTTCACAGTGGTTAGTTAGACCATTTTTTCCTGAAGAAATTACCACATGCCCCTAAAGGACAAGAGAAATATTATGTGAGAAAATTGGAAAACATTCGATTGGCATGATTCAGCAACTGAACCAGAATGAATTGGACTCAATCTGATTTCAACTGCTTAATGTAAGGTGTTTAATACTGCAGTAAGACAAAAGATGCCAAGAGATAAAATCCTCATCAATCATAAAAGTGTCTCTGCTGGGATAACATGCCTAGACCTTAATTCTGATTTTTTTTTCCATTTAAAAGGTTGCAGATGTCTTCTTCACAATTATTTATAATTGCACAGTGTTCTTTTCTGTCTTATGGACATAGATTTATATAATTCACTTTAAAAAAACAGGAGTAGACTTTTAATATCCCTTTTACAGTAGGGAATTAAGGATGCATTTAACAATTACAATAGCTTTAAGAATAATAAGGTGGTAAATTACGAACCTGGGATGTAGATTCTTCTGACCAAAGCTCAGGGGTCATCAAGGAAGAGGGAGAGGGAAGATTGGAAGAGCCAGAGGCAGTGAATGCTTCAAGAAAACAGCATTTTCTGGACACAGTAGGGCAGCTATATATACAAACTGACAGCAGTTGAGATAGCACACACAAGACCTGCGAACTCAAGCCAGATAAAATCCCAACATGGAGGGGAAAGGCAGGCATGGAGATCCAACCTTAGCCAAGGAGCTACTAGAAACTGATTGATACTGGGAGAGGGTGAATCTGTCTTAAGAGTGTATATACCATGATAAGTCAACCATGCTCCAGTGGAAGGCCACCCATTCAAGAACATACAAGGAACAGGAATAAAACTTTATATATATATATAGTAATGCAGGGGGTAGAGATGGGGTGGATCAAGGAGGAGGTGAAGAAGGAGATGAATCTGATCAAAACATATTGTACAAAAATTCTCACAGAGCTAATTAAAAATGAGAAAAAATAAAGCAATCCATTTATACTCTGCTGCCCTCCATGTTAAAAATCTCCTCTTAATTGTCCTTAGAAAGGTACATTACAAGGAGTTTTAGAATTAATAATTTTAGTAACAGTTATAAGATCTCCCAGCAACTGCATTTATTGAACATTTTTCATGAACCAGCCTTGCAATTTACGGTCTCGGTTTTTTTTAGATATGGAGCTGAATCTTAGAGAAGAAAAATACTTTTACTGATATTATAACTATTCATTGAGTAGGAAACCAGCATTAGAATTTAGAACCTTTAAAATCAGTAAACACGCTGGGCTGAGCAAATATTAAAAATGAATAAGGATTGCAAATAAATGCTGTAAGATTTTGGGATGACTTTTTTTAAAAACTGTAATTTCCAAATCTGTTTGTATCACATTTAACACAAAATTTCTCTTTATTTGAAAAACACTTTTCTACATTGCTTATCTGAATATGTTAGCATGTGCTGGGGATGAGAAGACCACATTCCTTTTATATATATATAAAACTCTGACAGTTTTCGTCCTACTAATTTGTTGAAAATATAATATGTTCAGTCTTCTCGGGGTGTGAAGACTTTTTAATCATAAGCCTTCACGTTTAAAATTAAAATTCATTGTCAGCAACAACATATCTTATGATTTCAAAAATTTCAAAGAAAAAAAATCTTGGGGCGGTTAGGCATATTGAAGTCCTGTGCTTCCTTGTGACCCCCCGTCACTGGTTGATAGAGAAGCAATTTTAAAAGCGCTTACTCAGACAGAATTTTCTTCCCTCACCTTCGCTAAAGTCAGAAAGAACTCTCAACCCCAGCCATGGAGACCAGGGCTTGTTTTCCTGCTTATTGTGTTAGAGAAGTCTTAAAGATAGCCCAACGATTTGTTTATCCCCATGAACGGTTAGAAACCTGGGCTTGACTGCTTCTGCTTCCTCAGCTCAAATATTGGTGTTATTTGGGGGAAGAGTGTTAAAAATATTCATTTCTAAGTGGGAATGAAGTTCCACTTTATGACTGAAATCAAAAGCCAAGTGATCTCTATGGGTTTTTCACAAAACCTGAGCAAGCCCCAGACAAGACCAAACCCTAGCATGCAGAGTGGAGGTGGGCACAAACTCCCACCCTTAATGGGGTGTGATGAACAGTCCTTACTTAGCTGCTAGAAAAGGAGGAGAATTTTCTGGGTGTAGCCCCTGGGAAGGGGACAGAGCTCTAGCAAGAAGGCACGTGACCAAAATTGTATGGGCAGCACAAGTTTATCTTGATGGGTTAGAAACAAACAAACAGACGAGACAAATGTGGGTGGATCTAGGAAGAGTTGAGGGAAGGGGGTGATATGATTAAAATATGTTGTACAAGACTCTCAAAGAGCTAATATATAATAAATACATGCCAAGCGAGAAAATCAACTGAGAGTCACTGAGCAAAATGACAGGAATCTAACCTTCAAGTTCAATTTTGTTTCAGAGGCTTACTTTGAATCCTATCCAATGTAGGTAGCTCTGGGAGACTCTTGTTAGAGTGCTGCACGGCATCCCCCACCCCCAGCTACACAGCTGAAAACCATGCCCAAGCCCAGGCTCCTTCGTCAGCATCTACATTCTCAGCCAGTTGGTTTGACTCTGTGGCATCTAGCCCTTGAGCCTTTATTTGGTTGTAAACACGCACCATTGATGTGTGAATCTTGCAGAGCTTAGCATAGCATTGGATCCCTAAGGATGATTTCACAAGACAAACGGACTATTTGGCCACAGGCATTCAGCCATATCAAAGAATGAGGCTACAAGACTAAATCTTGTTTACAGGGAAGAAGTTTGGGGTTTTGTGGGGTTTTTGTTGTTGTTGTTGTTTTTAATTGAAGAGTCTTCTCTTAAAATTGCACCACTGTCATGTTTTTTGGAATCTTCTGTTTCAAACCCAGTTTTGTGGGCTACTAATAGTTATTCTGACTTTACCAATGTGTGATAATCAGTGTTGTGTTGTCTAATCATGTATAAAGAATGATTTAATTCTGACTCATCCCACACCACAATGGTACCATGTAAGAGGCAAATGCTATAAACACGTATCTGGTTATCACATGTAAGTCTCTGAAAACCTAATGATTCTTTACGCTGTCTTTTTGCTAAGGTTTCTGTGTGATGTATTGAAGAAAGTGGAAATGAAAACTAGATTTATATTAAATAGCTCTTCCAGATCTCCTTAAATATCGGTATTTAGACAATTATATTTGAATATCTTAAGTCTAAAGGAAACCCAGAAAACAGTATGTTAACTTGGTTTTGCCTAAATGCAAGTACAATAACTCTTTGGAGGTGATAAGTATATATGGGTGTGGGTGTGCCTCTGTGTACATGTGTTCATAAGGATGTGGGCACACAAATGTGTGGTGGTACATTTGTACATGTGTATAAGTGTGGAGGCCAAGAGTTGGGTTGGATGTTGGCCTCAGTTGCTGTCCACTTTATGTATGGATACAGGGTCTCTAATTGAACCCAGAGATCACTGATTCCAGCTAGTCTAGCCATCTTGCCCCAGGGAAATACTGTCTCTGCCTCATGAGTGCTGAAATTACAGGTAACTACCATGATTGCCCAGCTCTTATCAGTCTCTGGGGGTCCCTCATGATTGTATGATAAGTATGTTATCTGCTGAATCATCTCGCCAGCCCCAGATGTAAAACTCTCTCTATGAATATTGAAATGATGTTTATATCACTGCGCATAAAGTAACTTCATGCTGCTGGGGTTGTGGGTATGTCTCTTATTCAAGAACTGTCAGTAGTATGCTATAGTTGGTGGCATCATTCTCTGAGTAACAGAAAGAAACACAGATACTTGGGCCCAAATGCCATGGTAGATCTTTTTATATTTATAACATGTCATCTGTGCTCTCTAAAGTAGGGCATGATGACAGAAGTCATACATGCCATTGCTTACAGGCTGTTATGAAAGGTCTTCTCCACTCACTTTCTGCTCAATTCTATCTTATTATCTTTAATTAATGTGGCTTTAGGAAGGTAAGAATATGAGGTACCATAAGCATTACTTCCTGATAGATATCAGGATTAAGAACTACCTGGGTTCTTCATCCAAATCTAGATGATAGGACTCTTTGTTTTAGCATGCTGTAGTGACCATACTCACTTACTCTGGTATATTCTAGGTATAACCATGCCAGAGAAAAAGTTTCTTTTCATACAAAACACTTATGATAATTATAACTTTGACCAATCATCCCAAAGTAGGTATTTCAGAGAAGTGTAAACTCTTCGTCTCTCTTATTTGGTAAGTTTACTATGTGGGAAACAACTTTGATACTCTCTGCTTCCTTTCATGTCATCAACACTACAAGGGAAATTTGGTTCTTCCTATTACATTTCTAAAGTTTAATTTATCAACTGAGTGGTTATTCATTTTACAGAACCAAACACAAAGGAAAGTGTTTGGTGCTATCTAGATTAACACAATTAGAATGGGATTAGAATGGGTGTTTTGACATGTTTCTCTGGTAACTCACCAGCTAATCCACAGGCAACACAAGCTTGAATTAGTCAAGGATTGGGGGATAGGCTAGTAGGAGAGTGCTTTCCAATACATACAAGGCTCTATATTTGAACCCCAGTACTGAGGGGGAATCTGGGAAGACCTTTCTCAGACTGTCACAAGAATACAGAGGTGGTAAGAAAAAGAGTCAGGAAGCTGAAAATGCTGGGGTTTGTCACTGTGGGGGAGGGATGTGGCTCTGAGGAATTGTTGAAGACACTCAGATGTTAAGGTTGGACTGTAGGAGTCGGAAAGCTACCTTCAAATTACAGGGGGCATCATGAACCGTGTGTTTTTAAATGCGCACTTGGACACTTCTGCCAGCCCTGTTTGCCAGACCAAAACACAGTGCAGAGACTATGAAGCCTGCCCAAGATCACACAAGTCCCGGCAGAGGACCAACCCCTCCTTTTGGAGTAGCACCTTAGAGTGTATGTATACTTCTAAACTAAGAAGTAATTTCATACCTGCTACAAAAAACAGAATTTATTGTAAATCTATGCCATGATTCACACCCCCCCAAAACCTCTGTTCTAGATCATGGTTGGTCTTTTAGTCAGATGTCCCCTACTGAAGAGTAACTTTTTTACTTTGTCTTAAGCTTGTATTTCAGCCTTACATTCCTCTCTGTAAACCTCTCTGAAATGGCTCGAGTTTTTCTTGCCTTGTGTAGTTACAAACACTTCAAAGCTATGGTTTTATATATAGGAAACTGATACAGTGACTTCAGACACATAAACAGCCAGTGTACTCATGACCTCAACAACCTACACATCACTCTGGAGGATGAAGTATGACAGAGAAGTTAACAGTGTAATAAAGATGATCTTGCTGCATCTAAGGCCAAGCTAGGAGGCCAGACACCCTGGATCTAGATCATTCTGAGCTTTGCCATGCACAATTTTCAAATTATCAAAAAGCTGCCCTTGCCCCAAGAAGCAACCACATTTTCAATCCAGGTGAATGTCTGCCTACTTATGTTGCCTTGGCTGCAAGAAAGAAAAAAAAAAGGAGCAACGGTTCTGCTTCACAGAACGTTAATTATTTATCCTGATACAAACCTAATTACCTGGCAGTGCATGGAAATAAAAAACAGGGCATTAAAAAGAATGAAATAATTAAAATATATTGATAATGAGCACACACTGCTATATTGACCCAACGATGGTTAAGATATCAAAGATGCACTCTTCAAAGGGGTATTATTTTGTAATTAAAAAGAACTGCAGAAAAAGAAACTGAAGACATGATAATTATACAGTGCTTCCAGCAAATGCCATTTAAGGAAAATAATACCGTGTAAAAAGAAGCTAACATGGGGGAAAAAACCTGAAAAGGAACTTGCCGTTGATATGAGTAGGATCAATTATACATGTCTGCAAGGCGATAGTTACCTGTGATAGACTTTCAAATACCAGACACTGGAAATATTAGTTGCAAAGTCTGGTTGTTTTGAAGGGGGATGGTTTGTCATTGTCACCATGGACCTTCCATCACTCGGCCATCTTCTATGGAATCACAGCTACCACTACCAGTCTCTATTCTTAAATTCAGTTTTGTTTAAGAGTGTCCAATCTGTCCTCATTCACCACAAAGATGGCCTTCTTGCCAGACTGACGGACAGTACTGTTCATGTTTTTTAGGGACCAGATGCTTGATTTGATCAATGGAGAAAACATTTGAGTTCAAAGTCATTGCTGGCATCAATCAAGGCAAACATTCTTTCACTCCTCAGCTCTCTTCCAACTGGGTGGGCATCCTCTTCAGGGAAAGCAATCACTACACATTCAAAAAGAATGAGTGGTTTGGACCAAGTTATGTCTAGTCTTTTCTGATGATGTTGGGGCCAAGCCAAAATAGTTTTATTGAGGAAAAACAATAAGAGTTATAAGCAGCTAGCCACATACACTGACAGCCCTGACTGATCATTTAGTATTGCCTTAAGGTGATTAGAAATTTAATTGGTATATAGTGATAGGAATTACGTATAACACTGTGGGGTCTAATTCATATTTATTGCTACGTTTAAGACAAGGCCCAATATAGAGACAAATTTGTACCCCATATAAATTGAACATGTATTTTAATCTACCCCATGTCACCCTATCTCTATGAGTAAAGCTGTCAGTGATTAAGAAAAGTGGATCAGGGTCTGTATGGTCCTGAGAACCCTGGTACTTGTGGAAGACAGGTACTGCTCAGACATACAGTGAAGGTGACTGTTATGATTTAACTCAGTCAACTTATGTCCTATTTTGTTGAAGACATAAATGATGCAAACTTGAAATCCAGCCCATTCAAATCAGTCAACATGTGTGATACCTACTTGTAAAGCACTATTGAATTTTGGAAAGAGTTTAGAATAGAGGGGAGCATAGATTGTTCAGGGAGCAGCATTCTCCAGCTTCATCCCATACTTGGACAATCACTTCTTCATGCTTATATTTACAAGACCAAACACAGTTGTCCCAGCTGATCAGAGGACTTCCCTCTACAAATGACAGGGATCCTGACCCCAGCTTTGCATGGCATCCTCTCATGTGCTCAGGTACAGGTCAGTTTGGCTTGTCCTTTGACTGCCTTCTTTCCTAAGGTACAAATTCTATTATGGCACTTCTGTATTGGCCGTTGCTCTGACTACAGAGTTAACTATCAATGAATATTCATTAAAGAAGGAAGGAGGGGGACTCACAGATTGAGAGAGTCACTGAGATCATCTTTAGACATTAATTTAATATCCTGGAAGCAAATATGACTATCTACAAAGTTACCTCATCAGGAGAAGGGGAAAATTCTCTAAATGTCCCTTTCTAAGTTTGATAAAAATTCCATTAAAATATAACTCAATATATTTCATATCTATTCCCAGTCTTGCCCAAAGATACCAAAACTACGATTCATTAACACATGCTTTTGTATGTGGTGAATGAGCATGTGTTTTGGGCACACAGGAACTTATATGTGGAGGTACGTGGAGGCTGGAAGTCAATATCACATGCCTTCCTTGATTGGTCTTCATCTTTATATATTTTTTTTTAATTTTTAAATTTTTATTTTTTTATTTTATTTTTTTCCTTTTATTTTATTTTACAATACCATTCATTTCTACATATCAGCCCCGGATTCCCTTGTTCTCCCTGCTCCTGGCCCCCCCCCCCTCCCCCCCCCACCCCCCATTCCCACCTCTTCCAGGGCAAAGCCTCCCCCAGGACTGAGATCAACCTGGTAGACTCAGTCCAGACAGGTCCAGTCCCCTCCTCCCAGACTGAGCCAAGTGTCCCTGCATAAGCCCCAGGTTTCAAACAGCCAACTCATGCAACGAGCCCAGGACCTGGTACCACTGCCTAGACGCCTCCCAATCAGATCAAGCCAATCAAGGTCTCTCACTGAACCTGAGAACATTTGTTTGTCTGAGCTGGCTGAATATCAGAGATCCACCTATCTCCTGCTTCCTCAGCCTAGAACTGGGGTGACAGGCATACATCCTCATGTCCAATTTTTACATGGGTACTTGGGATCTGAACTCAGGTCCTCATGCTAACATTGGAAACATTTCACCAACTGAGCCATCTCCCCACCCTGAAGAAATCTTTTTAAAAGAAAAGTGCCTTTTATGATTTCTATGCCTGTTTTCTGATCATTAAAGTAATGTATATTCAATATATAACACTTGGAAAATACAAAAAGCCAAAGATAAAACTTTCTAGAGCAACTACCCAGACATCATTCTGTTTAGTGTATCAGTCTGTTCTATTTCTCCAGGTCTGTTTTCCCCTGCTTGTCTGTATCGTGTATCTAGTTGAGATTGTATGGCATATATACAATTTGTTACTTCAGTTTTTTTCCTGCCTATCATAGTGACATAATTTTCACATGCCAAGAGTTAATCAGTTCTCTACTTTTAGATATTGATATTATTTTCACTTCTCACTACTATAAATATTTCCATAATGTCAAATATGATAAATCATCCCAACAAATTTAGGCTTCTATTGCCATTGTGTGTGCATAATTAGGAAAGGAAGAGGCACATGCTTCCACTTTGAACTTTCCTAGAACAAAAATATGAAAAACTTTAAAGAGTCAAGAAAAAACAAAGAAAAAAGAAAAGAGTCAAGAAAGAAAGAAGTTGGCTGGGTTGTTCCTCAGGAGAAGGGTACTTGCCTAGAATATGTGAGGTGCTGGGTTCTGCCCCTAGAAAAGCAAAACAAATACACACACAAAGAAGAAGAAGAATAAAAGAACAAAGAATACAGAAACTAACAACCCAGGACAGAAACCTTTTGCCTATCATGACCTGGCTTTTCTACCAATGAAAAGGTGACTTGGTTCTTCTGTGACTCCAGATCATGTCACTGAATCTGAACAGCCTGTGGCTTAATATTTGGTGAAAAGGCATTAGGTATGTGATCCAACTTTATTTTCATTTTGAGTGTTTTTTCTGTATTTCCAATGAGGTTTGTTATGTGAAAGAAAACACAGCTGTATTTTCTCCCAAGTAGAGAAACACACTCCCCCAACTACCCATCCTCTAGGAGGATTTTTCCAGAGAATTCTTGGTTGATCTGTACCTGCCCCAATTAGGCATACCATGCACATGTCACACTCACCTACCTATGGATAATTGCTTTTTCTATCACCTCTGTGCCAAATGTCATCGCTAACCTGATGAGCCACTGTGAAGATTAGTAAATAGAGGACTCGTGGCTGCTGCAAAGGGTCTTTGAAATGCCCAAACTAGGAAGTAGTGTGGCAGTGAAGAACCCCTAAGACTTGGACAGAATCTCTGACCCCAGCTAGTCAAATGAACCAAGAATCTACTTGTTCTGTTCACCAAAATAAAGTATTTTGTTTCAGACAAAGAGTGGTACAAATAAACCAGGGATACGTAGGTCAACAGTGTCCTTGCTCTGTTTATTTGGATGATTTGTGGTTCCTACACTTTGAGGAAACTCCAGCATCCTTATTTGACTTAAAGTCATTTGCTCTGGGTGAGAAACAAGCTAAGGACATCTTTAAAATTCATCCACTTTCTAGACTATGGTTTTATTGAGTGGTAAAGGACACATACCTTAATGATTAAGAAGGGGAGCCAGATTTAAAAAGCAACAAAAGCTTGCCAGCATTTGAAAATCTTGTGTGTCTCTGCTAAGGCTGGGTTCAAAAACTACATCCTTGCAGGCCTTTGTTATTTCAATTCATGTGTAACACGAGTAGTGATAGCAAGTTATGTGGGAAGTAGTTCAATATCATTATCAGGACATTTTCCCTCACTTGGACAGTATTGAAACATGGAACATTAATTTTTTAAGCCCTTCATCCCAAACTTGCTTTTCATTATAATGAATTGCAGTTTAACATTACACATAAAACATAGACACACACACACACAAAAAAAAAAATGATCACTCTTATTTTGTTTCCCAAATACCATCATACCCCTAATTAGGTTTTCATTAATATGTTTGTGGAATCTTTGAAAAGCCTGGCACTGTCCTTATCTCTGTAGAGTTATGTGTTGATTGCCGGAGGTGATTTTTCCATTGGATCTCACAAGTTGGTTTGAAATGATTTGTCTTTGTGTCTGAGAGAGCTCCTTGAACAGGTTGGGGATGGCCGGAGCAGCCACTTCGCCTGCCTGAATTCTTACCTGGAGATCTGGCTGGCTTCTGCGGCCCAGGCTTCAGCTGTACAAATACATCGTGCCATCTGCACATGGCGGGGGAATTGAGCCCGGAGACGCTCAGGACCTGTGTCAGTATTTTCACAGAAGGACTGTTTATGAACAGATGTTCTGTGGTGTTTTTCACAGAAAATGGACTCTGGAGAGCGAAAATGTCTATCAATTACCGAGGTATTATGTATAACAGCAATTTTTAACCTTGAGAATGAGTCTCTGAAAGTTCTCAACAAAATATTGTCAACTGTGACCACTTTCTTTGTCTCGAGTGAGATGCAACCTGGGGTCATATGCAAAGTAGCCACTGTCAGGTTGTGGGGTGATCTCTCAGCTGGAGAGGCTGAATGAATTCTCTACCCAACCAGGAGTCCCCGATGCTAATATACTTTCACAAGTGGTAAGATCTTGCTGCCTATAAAACTGCTGTTGCCTTCTCTGTTTTTTTCTAGTAGGAAGAAATAAACTTTAAAATTAAACTGTGGGATGGAATGGCCAACTAGATTTTTTTTTTAATCAAATGCTCTTAGTGTGCTCCATTGCTTTGGTTAAAAGGCTTTAATTGGTTCAAAAATGTTAATTATGCCTGAAAAATTAAGCATTTAGAGTTTTATAAATGAACCAGTTTGCTCTAACCTCCTTCCTGGATTCAACCCGAGGCACACAGAGACGGAGTCCATGGTGTCTCATGGCTGATGCTCCAGGAGATGGAATTATCTCTAGTAGCAATACCAGGAGCATGGAAGCCCCTCTGTGACCTGTTGACAGACACCATGTTTTGCATAATATATATATTTTCATTTTCCCTTAGCTTTCTTATTATTTATTCAATAAATCCTTTTTTCTTGCTGACAGCAGTTGTATTTATAAAGCTAAATCCAACACAGCAAAATGTTCATCACTTTATAAACTAAATGCTAATGTTTTATTTATGTGCAATGAAGAGAGAAAAAAGAATTGAATTGATGTTTACCTACCAGGAAGCAGAGAAGTGCAGTACCATAATGGTGGAGTTCAGAAGCATTCTGGCTTGTAATTTTGGGTGTCAACATTTGAATTGCAGAAAGAGTTTATGCAGACATAGCACGTACACAAGTGCAGTTTAGATCCACATCTATAAAAATAACATCTGTTTAAGCATACATTACATTTAAAAATAACTGTACAGTGATCAGCTGGTTAAGTACAGTTAACCAGATGTCGATTTAAAGGGCCAGATGGAACCATGAAACGAAGATTGAAAAATTAAAAAATACTGTGAAAGGTCAAACCAATTAAGCAACCTGTTTTGTTGGCATGTAATAGTTAAAAAAGTAAGTTAAAGTGCTTCAGGGGCGAGTGGCTGGAAGACACAACCCTGTAGCCAGGTCCTGTTCCTCAAAAGATAATCAGGGAACATCTAGGGCACCCCTGGAATCCAGAAGAACTCACTCACACTAACATCAAAAAGACCGATTTTCCTGTGGTTCCAAAAAGCCTGAAATCAGGAACTAGAGGAATCTCAGGTACCAGACACAAAATGTCTGTGAAACAGCGTTCTTGAGGGTATAGGACTCCTGTACACCACAATGACTACAATTAAGGAAATGTATCTACACTTGAACCGTAAAGAGTAGCTATTAAGTATTGTCAACACACGCACACACACATACACACACAGAGACACACATACGGACACAGACACATACACACATGCACACGCGGTAATACTATATGAAATAACTTTAGCCATTTAACAATGTGTACATGTGCCAAAACATACTGTAGTACAGGAATATGTATAATTGTTAATTTTTTTATGAAAAGGGGTAAGGAAATAGATGTTTTCTTAATATAATTCACAAGCTTCACAGGTTTCTTTGCTTTTTTTTTTTTTTTTTTTTGTTTTTTTTTTTTTTTTTTTTTTTTTTTGGTGTTTGTCCTCTAACAAAAATGTAAACTTATGTTACAAAGTCAGAGGACCCAATGAAATGTTCCAAAGTACAACCTATATGCAAGTTAAGAATTTTAGCATAACAGTGAATAAGACTAAACATGTTAACCTACCGCCTAAGTCATAAATCAGTTCCTTAAACCCACGGCATCGGGTGACTCTCTGAAACACTCAAATTGCTTATTTTTCTTTTCTCATGTTGGGTATGACAAGGAAAAGATGAGACAAATATTTGTGGAATAGCTATAATGAGGCAGGCAGGCTCTGTTACAAACATGTCTGCATCCATCAGAGGTCACTGCGGGAGGCTCCCGGGGCCGGTGTGGCTGCAGATGTGTTTTCTTTGGCTTTTACTATGCTTTAAGTTTGAATTAATTGCCAAAAAGTAAAAATTGGGAGGTTTCACATAAAAACCCGGATTTCCAGCTTCCCGGAAAATCTGGCAATCCCAGGTCTGAGGTTTTTTTTTTTTCTTTTTCTTTTTTTCCCCCCCATTGGAGGGAAAATATACTGGCTAGAGCTGAAAGAAAGAGCTGCCTTTGGAGAAGAGCACAGATTCTCCCCTTTGTCATGAGCAAATTCACAGTGTGTCAGCATCTTGTCCCCAGCCCACTGTCCTCATTGTGGTACCCATCCAGTTCTGGATGTCTTGACACCTTCGAGTCTGGAAGCCGTCAACTCCTTGGTCCTCAGTCACCCTCAGTACAGAGAGTACAGTTTGTTATTGATAGTTTATTGGAAAGTGAACCCGGAGGAGTCCGCGTGTCTCCCTTGAGTCATCCTGCTAACAAACAGCACTGATGGTCACACTGGAGTCCTGTGGCGACACTCTTCCTCATAAAGCACCTTGACTTGAGACAGTCAAAGGCACGGGCCTCTCACTTGTCATTCACATAGCAGCAGGCAGAGCTAGTCCTATGGAAGGTACAGGTACATTAGAAGTACCTTTGAGGCTTCACAAAAAGTGACCCACCACCCATGGACCTGATGTAAGTACTTGTAGCCATAGAGATTTCATTTACCCTTCCTAGTCCCAGTCCAAAAACTGTGACATCTTTCCCTAGCAGGGTCATAGGGCTGAGCAGAACCCCTAGGCTGCATTTGAGCTGAATGGGATGAGATGATATAGCTGGGAAGGAAGAGGACAATCACCTGGATCATGGGAGCACTCTGTGTGTGTGTGTGTGTGTGTGTGTGTGTGTGTGAATTGATTAAAGCACAATTTCTTTTCTTTTTCCAGCACTAACTTTTTTAAAGTATATTTTCCATAGCACATGAGTATCACAATAACAAATAGCTGCTAGGCAAGTTTTATTTTCTACCTAAATATTCATTTTTTTCTAAGTTGAACGCCTTTTTCTTTACTGCGCTTGCTACTCCAGTTTTAAGGGGAAACCGTCATTAAAACAATGTAAAGGGAAGGTAGCAGGGAGAGACATTAACATACCCTTATGGCATTAGCCCAGGAAACCATGAAGCAAATCGCTCTGTAGCAATCCAATGGCACCTTTGAAAAGGAAGGCACTATCCAGTTTGGGCTGAAGTCATGTGATCCCATCCAGGAAGAGAAGCTGAGTCACGTGGGGCAAAGGAGACTTCTGTTTTCATTCTCTGAGGTGAAAAGAAACTCTTTTTAGTTAGCTTGCAGAGTTGCACGTTCCCATGTGGTATCGTAATATATACTTCATTGTGATTGACACTTGCCCTGAGTCTTACAGCTCCTCACCTTCTCCATGACCACCTCCTATTAATACTCTTCCACTCCCAGTGTCCCCTTCCACTTCTGTACCACTGATGCTGTCTTCTCTTCCCCACACCACTTCCTTAAAGCTTCTTTTTGCCTCCCTTGTGGGCTGTTGCACACGCTCACTCCAGAATTATGCTTTTAAAGGGACAGAGTCCAGAGGACAGAGGTGGAGGAGGAAGGAAGGATGAAAAGACAAAGTTGAGTAAGTAAGGATTTTAAAGGAAAGGCAACAATAACTCGAGAATGCAAGGCTCCACCCACCTACTCCTCCCACAATATAATGAATGAAAGAGAAGTGTCAAACAATGTTTAAAGTCTTTTTAAAAAAATACTATAGCAAAGCTATATTCAAGGCCTACTTGTGGTATTGGAGATTTGGGAAGAAAAAGCAGTATTTTTGGACCCTGTTCAAATAACCCAGAAGACACTGTGTCTTGATCATTTGAAATAGCATGAGTAAGCAATTGTGGGTGGTAAATATCCTGGACTTAATGCTGCCAAGACCTGACTCCTCAGTCATCTGAGAGAGAAAATCCTTGTCAGAAAATAAAAATAGCAAAATGGAATCTGAGATTTGCAAAAATAAATAAATAAATAAGGTGGCTTTTAGAAAGGGTGTGTGAAGAAGGCAGTTAGAGAAGAGGGAGAAAACCTTCACCAGGAGCGGAATGGCTGGTTCTCTCACTCAGAATCCACTCCTTCCTCCTCAGTTAAATGAACTGTTAAAAGGTCCAAACAAAGCTGCAGCTACTGAGCCAAAAATAACTTGGGAGCTTGAGCAGATGGCTCCACCTCCCCATCTGATCCCAGCACATCCATCACCTCCCCTCCACTCACTTGCAGGGCCACAGAGGAAGGCAGGCTCTGGGAACAGTTGACAGGCCAAGAGGAGGCCAGAGAAGCCAGTGCTTGGGCTGCCCACAGAGCCCTGTTAATAATGCCGAGGTGGACATCTCTGCTTTCAGATTTGCAGGAATGTGCTAGAAGCAAAGCTGCCCTCCTCGTGAAAACTCATCCCTTGCCGGCTGATGGTGTGACTCATGGGGAAGTTCAGTCTGGGATGTAGGCATCTGTCACACAGTCCTGAGGCTGCAGAGATTAAAATCTAGTGGAGGGGAAAGGAGTTACATTTGGTGAATGACATGAACCATTGAGCCACTTTCCCAATCACTTGGGGTGTCTTTCCTATGAAAAGATAAAGAGGAAAGCCGGTCCTCTGACCACATCATTATGTGGGGCACTAGTTCCAAGTTGCCTTCTGGGTCTCATGCAATAGAGGAGGCACAGATCTGCCGCCACACTGGGGGTAGGGACAACAGCCAGCTGCTCTGACTGAATGCGGGATAGCTAAACTTGTACTGTGGTGAGCCCTGGATGTCTCTGGGAATATATGTGTACAGTGAGGTCCTCCAGAGGGCTAGAAAAGACGGTGTTCTGAGCATTAACCTGAAGTACTTCCTTGATCACAGAGATGAAGTTTTTCAGCTGGAAAAGAGCCAAGTATAAGACCCTCAAGACCAGAAAGGAAACATCTAAGATGCCAGCCATCCTCCCCTCCAGATCAACCAACAAGGCGAAGAAGGCAGTAACTTCAAGGTGGCTGTTGCTTCCTGTCAAGGGGACAGTAAGGGTGGTAGAATCAACTGGCTCCTGAGACAGCCACGGGGCAGTCTGCAGGCCAGTGCTGTGAGAGTCTTTGTTTCCTCAGGAGACGGAATTTAAATTATTATACAGAATCTTCTAAATTTGAAATGTTGGCAACTGTTTATATATTTTTTTTTTAAATTAAACTCTGGGCAGACAAACAAATACATTTGTATGCTAAAGGCAGCTTGCTGGCTGCAAACTGGGAACTTGGAGTTGCATTTGGTAATTTCAGCTAGACAACGTGCAAAAGTAAGAGAACGGCGGCGGCGGGGAGAGCTGGTCGGCAGTGAAGACTTAGTTCCATCCCCCAAAGCCATGTAAAAAAGCCAAGTGTGGCGGGATGTGCTTGCAATTTCAGGGCCTGGGGAGTGGACGGGCCGTGGGGCTCGATGGCCAGCCAGAGTAATAGAATCGGTTTCTGGAAAAAGTGCGACAGTCCTTCCCTCAAAAAAAAAAAAAAAAAACAAGGTGGAAAGCAACTTAAGAAGATGTTTAAGAAGACATCCAAGGTGGACTTCCACCACCACCCCCCTCACATGCACAACACGCTCACAGGCACACACACACAGGCACATAGACATGCAGACACCAGTGCATGCATGCACACACACACGAACATGTACAAATATGCGCACACATGATACAGGCACATAGACCACACATGCACTCATGTGCACACCTGAACCCAAACAGGTACAAATGTGTAACAGCGCACAGATAACAGGAAAACTCTTGACAGAAAATTTAAAAAAGCTTCAACTTTCCTATCAGTGCCTGTCTGACCTTGGGAAAGCCAACAATTCGCTGGACTGGTTTCCTCCTCTAGGACAGAAACTATTGTCTCAGTCACACTGTTAGCCTGACTGCAAGCTCCTCGGGTGTCCTCAATCCTAGGTTTCTGGGAAAACATTTTTTTTCCTTTTATTCTATGCACTTAAAAATAGTGTCCCTAAGAAAGATAGTAAGGCAACCTAGACACTACATTGTAACCATCTAACAAAAGCCTTAGGAATTTCAGTGAAGAGAAAGATGTAAGTAGTGTGACATCCTCCATGGAGTGCTCGAAGGGACTTGTAAGGTGCTGAAACTGAACCAAGTTTCCATTCCCTAAGTGTAAGAAATGGGAAATCCCTATGAGTCAGTGTTCCAGGAAGATGAACATTTAAGAGTTAAGTGCATATTGTGACTGGGAACAGTTCAGAGCCTTCATTGTACTGATGAATGCCACAAATCTGCATAAGGCTACAGAAGCTGGATCTCCCAGGGCTATCCAAATTGGGGCTGGTGTGTGTGTGTGTGTGTGTGTGTGTGTGTGTGTGTGTGTGTATGTGTATGTGTATGTGTGTGGGGGGGGAGTAGGGGGATATGCAGGTTCTTACTGTGTAATCCAGGCTGGTTTCGAACCTTCAGCGCTTCAAACCTCAGACAAGCGCAGGAAGGATGCAGGCTGTGCACCATGCCGCCTGGCTCCCTTGGTTTCGTTTTTTTTTTTTTTTTTTTTTTTTTTTTTTAGCGGTCTTAGTGCATGTCTTCAAACGTTTGGTCTGTGCTAAGGAGGTTTGAATGACTTCCCTTGCTTTCAGTCACTCAACAGATTCTCCCTGTGTGCTGAAATTTTTCAAGGATTTCTACATTTATTATATGTCCCAAAACAAAAACAAAAAGAAAGAAGGAAGGAAAGAAAAACAAGGCATGTATTAAACATCTTGGCTTGTTCTTTCTCATCAAGTTCAAAAATTCCTCATTTAGTTGTGCTTCCCAACTCCGTTTCTAGAAAGAAAAGCCATTGTTTTTTTATGGAATCTTTTAAAGTCCTGTTTTAGCAAGTGCACACTTACTGGGTTAAAACAAAATATTAATAATAGTTCTAAAAATAACCTTTTTATGTCCTACTCCTGTGCTGGGATTCCAAACACATGGCCTTTTCCAGGCTTCCCACAAATTTAAACTTAATATAAGACTGAATTGCTTCTTAAAGTCATCAGTATTGTGTCTCCCTCTGGGCTTTATACAAAGCCAATTCCTGGATGTTTTATAGTGAGGGTTTTTAAATCTGGACACCTGACATTGATATCGACAGACCTCTAGCTTCACAACCAGTGAACCTCTTCATTCAGTAGTCAATATTAAAAATTATCATGATAATTTGTTTTAGCACTCCTAAAGCTATCATGAGCATCTGAGTCCTAATGTCTTCCTTTTAATTGAACTGAATGCAGGTTGTAAACACAAACAAGGCAGTCTAGCAACTTAGCAGGAGTGTTTTACCTCCTGTCCCATAGCTTTGAAGGAATACCTCCTGTTCAGCTGCCTCCATGCCTTTTACAGCCATGTTTAATTTTATGCATATGCACATAATTACATTATGCATTAATCCAGGAGTGCTTGGCAATTGTCCGCACTTGTATTTTCCCTTATTTATTTTGCAAATGGGAGACTCTCTGCTTTCTACAATCAGCTCCATGAGGGATGTGTCTGAAAGGTATTTCATTAAAGTTGCTTGTTTGGTTTTCTGTTTGTTTGATTTCCCACACCCCACTCTCTCTACTAAAAAGCAGCTGAAGGTATGTGGGCTTTTTATTAGGTCTAATGTCATCAGGAGTCCTTTTCTTTCAATCATCTTTTTTTTTCCCATAGACATGAAAGATCTACGTGAAACATGCTGAACAGGCTCCCTGTGAAATACAGGAGCTTTTCACAACCTAACCCAGTCAGGGTACCCTGAGAATAGAACAAAGAAATTAAAACGCTGGATATGCCACAGTTGTCTCGTGCCGCAGTTAGAAATTTAATTATTTTATCTCATAGAATAATGTGCCCTTCAGAAATCATTTTGGACTAGATGTTTCAAACCAATGATCTGTAGTTAATTATCTTTAATAACTGTTGCACATTATGGTTAGATCTATGTTTTTGCTAAACCAATTAATAATATCTTCATTAGTATAAAGACAAGGTAGCAGGATCCTTTCATTTTTCACATTGAAAGAGTGGATATTTTAAACACTGTAATTTACTTTAGCCATACATTCCCAATGATATGACTAATTAATGAAACTTCAAAGACATAACTTCCAAAAAGCTACTTATTTTAGTGTCATTGTTGCACACTTAATGACATTAGGTTGAAGGCGTTGCTGACACCCTCACTATCCATGTCCTGGAATTGACTAAACCCTTTTAAGCCACCCATATGTTTAATGTGAAGGAAGGGAGGGAGAGAGGGAGGGAGGGAGGGAGGGAGGGAGGGAGGGAGGGAGGGAGGGAAAGAGGGAGGGAGGGAAGGAGGGAGAGGGAGGGAGGGAAGGAGGGAGAGAGAGAGGGAGAGGGAGAGAGGAAGGGAGGGAGAGAAGGAGGGAGGAAAGGAAGAAAAAAGCAAATTAATTGAATATTATCTCCTTTAAAGACCTGTTGATCACAGAACAGATTTTTTTTTAAAAGAATGGATGACCTCTCTCTCCCTCATCCTCATAGATGTGATAACCATGGGATTAATATTCCCTCTGTAGTTAAAAAGACTGGTGGGCTCCTGGGTGAATGCTCTGTGAGGAAGAGAGACGGTGAAAATAGGAGGTAAAGCAGTATCTGTTGATCCTGCTTCTGCCTTACAAGTTGTGTTTGCTCTAGAGCAACGGGTAACTGAGCAGGGACACATTTCTCCAGAGTGGTGGCAAAATCCATCCAGACACACACCGTATTTAGGTCAATTCTGGAGAAATGTAGGAGTCTCTATCTCATTCACATGAAGCATAGTTGTTTAGAGAAGACAGTTATAGCCAACCATACCTTTGGAGTTCTGGAGCATTATAATCCCTTCAGCTGTTTTACAGTAGGAAATGGGACTTTGGAATATTATTTAACACATGTTTTCATAGACTTCCCCCCCCCCAAAGAAGGGGTTTCAAAATATTTGGAGTGACATGGTCTTATGCTTATTAGAAGTACAAAAGAAATGTGTGTAAAGGTGAAAAGGTTGGTGCGTTTTCATTCTTGGTGTGGGAGGGTCTCAGATGCCCAATGGTGATGGCAGAGGCAGACCTACACTGACCTTGCACTGCCTAACAGCCAAGGCCGAGAGGGTAATGCACCCTGAACGCCCACTTACCTGAGAACTGGCAACTTCTAACTGCCTTGCCCACCAGGTCCAGCTCGTTTGCTTTTCTCCTAAGGAAGAGCACAGTTGTTGAATTAAGGGCAATGTTTCTATGCTTCTGGACAAAAACGTGCTGGGGACGTATCCCCTCTCTCGTAATTACATGTGCTGCACGACACCAGCTCCTGAGAAGGGAAGGGCAGAAAGTCAGCCACTCAGGAATTTCACATGTCATATGACCAGAGTCTTAGGGGAGACAACGAGAGGATGGAGGGACATAATTAAAAGAAGACAATTTAGTGGAACTAATTTTGAAGTCTGGAAATGGGTTTGGTGACCTGTAGGCTTTAGTTCTGGCTGTTTGCAAAATACCTCACACAGCCTAATCTTAAACGCATTCTTAAATCAGGAAAGAATGAGACCACTTGGGTAACCTCTAAGGGGAGGTAAAAAAAATGTCCCCTAAGTACCCATTTCCATAAACATTTTTTTAAATGAGAACAATTGTCAAATAAACATATTTGCTGATCTGATAACTGAAGGACGTTATTTCTGAAGTCTTTGTTCCTGTCTCAGTACAAATGAGAAGGAAAACAGTGCGTACTTGAGTGACGGTGCCCTATCTATAAATTGTTCACAAGCTGAAGTCCATTCTTTGTTCAAAAGGGGAGGTGGCCATATAAAATTGATAAATCAACTCTGTCTGAGTCATTGTCTGCATTACTCAGCATTCGCCACAAAAACAGAAGCCATCAGAGCCTGGGAGTGTGTGTGTGTTTCAACTCACAGAGATTTACTGTGATAATTTCAGTCACAAGGTGAGGAAGGCTGAGAAAATCCATGCTCCCTTGCCTAGAGCTAGAGACGCAAGCAACCAGGGCCTGTAACTCGGTGTAAGTTGCTGTATTCTAGAACTGAGGGAGCTGACCATGTCAACCCCAACTCTGAAGGTGAGAGATGGGGTGAGGTGGCCCAGCTCAAGCGGTAAGGCAGGAAGAAACTTTCTTTGTGTGTTTGAGACTGTAGGCATGTGTGTGCGTGTGTATATGGAGACCAGAATTCAGCCCCTAATGTTATTAAGTCCTCAGGAACATCATTGACCTTGTTTCTCTCGCTGGCCTGGAACTCACCCATTCCAGTAGCTGGCTGGTCAGCAAGCACGAGGTGTCCCCTGTCTCTACCTCCCTGCGTTAACTAGAAGGCCACCAGGCCAGGCTTGGGCTGTTGGTTTGTTATTTTTTAGTGAATTCTAGGGGGTGGAACTCAGGTCACAGAGCAACCACTTCGGCAACCCAGCCGTCCCCATGTTTCTCACCGGCTGCTTTGCTTTCCTCGTCTGATCAGATGATGCCCACCACACGGGAAGGCCATGCACTTGACAGAGTTCATCTGTTCATAGGCCAGCGTCATCGAGAAATATACCCTCAAGCACCCCTAGAAACAGTCTTCAACCTGAGTACACCAGGACATCTCAAGTCAACACAAAACTCAATATCTACCTGCCTACTTAAAATTAGGCAAGGGCCCATTGTGCCTGTAAGGTCAAAGGTCAAGTGCTAATACTTGGCGTTAGTTTCAAGGGCCACTAGGAGCTCTCTTAGGAAACTGAGGAGTCATGGCCACTCTGGACATGGAGACTTTTACATATGACAATTGTTCTAAATATCAGTCTGTGAGTCCTGCTCTGAGCACTCAGAGCTTTCCTGAGTTTTCCGTTTATCCCACTTGACTCCGGCGAACATTATTCATCTCCATACCAACTGAGACCTCTTACCTACGGACAACTTGTATGACCACACACAAGCTTCAAGCCATTTTTCTTACATTCTCATAAACTCTTTGCCGATTATGTGCCTCCTTTTTTTAAATGCTCATCAAACTTGGAATTCATGATCCATGCCCTGTCCCCTAACATGGTACAATTAGAGTGGTAGCATGGTACTTGAGAAATGGTCAATAAATGAATGAATGAATGGCTGTCCCAACCTAAGTGTCACAAACTTAAGAAGTCCCTCTAGGAAGAGACGTTCAAACACCATCGAGCTGAGGCGTATAATGAAGCTACATTTCAGCGGACTGAATTTATGTACTTCAGTCAGGAGGATGTGCAGTTTACTGTATTAGGAGTGCAAACACACTGTGACAAGACTTTGTTTCAGCACATTACGATAATCCCAACTAATCACAGTACATCATCAATTTCCAAGTCTTCCCCACGAGCTAAAAGCTCCAAATGGAAAAATCCCCTCCATTACCAAATGAAAAGCACAAATCACAACGTCCCTTAGTATTCTTGTCACTCACCAGTCATTTTGGAGGGAGAAAATAAAGGACCCGTTCAAGTTGTGATTTTCTGTAGTCCCCCACCTCCTGGATGCTGCAACTGCTTTGTGAGAAATTACGTGAAGAAAAAAAAAAAAAGCAAAAAAGCAGTTTGCAAATAGCTTTTGAATCCAGAGTGCTCTCTTGAGAATGCGATCCTAATAGGATAGAGATGAGGCTAAGTTGCTGGATGCTGCTGGCCATTATTCTTTTGTTTCCACTACAGGAAAACACGCACAAATCTCCTAAGGAGGCTGCTGGGCACGTGTTTTTGCTTACTGCCTAATGTGGTTCTAATAACACAAACATTCCAGCAAAGCAATGACGACACACTAGAACTCCAGATATCAGAGGCCTACGTGAAGGAAGCATGTGGGGAAAGACAGTAAACGCGTCTCTGACAGTTTCTGGTTACTGTCTTGGTGTAACTCGTCCTGGCTTGCATTCATACAAGAGAAACATAGACTGAGGAAAAATGAACTAGAGGGATTTGAGGACATCATTTTTTGGAATGTGCCCCAAAGTGTCCTTGGTTCAGAGGAAGTCTCAGCTTTCTAAATACGTGTTTATGAATTAATTGCAATTTTGTGGAATTCTTTTTTACTGTTCGACTCATGGCTGACACTTAGACACAGCCCAAAGATGTAAAAAGAGAACCCTAAGTTCACCATGGTCCATCTTACACTTTAATGTAATCCTGCTTACCACCCCATTCGGGCATCAGTTCTTACTCCATTGGAGAGTCTTGGACCCCATTGGAGTATTAGATAGAGAGGGCTCCCATGTTCCGTGGGGCGCCTACAGACATAAGACTTAGGTAGGAGAGCCCAGGTTCTTTGGAGAGCACTCACGCTTCTCCATACATCCTTCTTGTCACACTTGAAACTTGTCACGCTTCACTGTCTATAGACAGTTTGCCCAGACTGGGAGTCTCTCCTTGAGGTGATAGTCCGTTTGGGAGAGTGGGAGTTTATTGTGGAGCAGTCCAGGACGTAATGACATCTAAATCAAACCAGACACCGTGATTGAGTCAAGTCCAAACTTCTACTTCATAGTAAGAGAGAGAAAGAGAGGGAGAGAGGGGGGAAAAGAAATAAAGGAAGAATAGACAAAAGGAAGGGAGAGTACATATTGAAAAGCTGTGTGATCCTGGCTGGTTCAATAAACCTCTCAGCTTCTGTTTGCTTGTGTGTGTGAAACAGAGGCTAATACAATGTAGTTCAACAGCGTGAGGAGAATCCAGGCAGGAAGCACAGTGTGAATGGGAGGGGTTCTCCCTCACCCTGCGAAGATAGGCAAGCAGGGTCGTCCTAGGCCAGTGCAAGCATCACGGTGAAATCCAGCTGCCCATTTGCTACGATGACAGGGAAGAATGATCGGAAAGTCTTCCCTACTTCATCAGCAACAGAACTGAAACTAGGAACATGACATTCGGTTAAGGTTTGTCACATTCAAACTGAAGAGAAAACAAATCAGGGAAGTCGCTGACCTGTGTGCGGCCGATGGAACACTGGTTCCCGTGTGTCAAGAGTGTGGGTTTGTACCTGTTTCATTTAAATAATCACTCTATATATGCTTTTCTTCTCTCAAACCAAAATAAGGGAATAAAGACAGATAACTAGAATACGGGATGAATACACAGTGAAATTTAGATCACTGTAGTGTCTAAATTTCAGTTGAACATTTCAGTTCAACTGAAAATGTTTTCTCTGCCGGGGAAAAAAAGGAATGACTTAATAATGACTATAAAAACCATTGAAAATTGAATTGCAGACCTCAAATTATTTGTCTTCTCACTGAATTTAGGCTTTTTTTTAAAAAATAATGTCTTTAATTAAAACCCTAAATTTGGTTTTCTTTTCAATTTTAAATGAGCTGTTTTCTTCTCTAAACGTAAAATTACCCCTTTTCCTAATGGACCATTTAGACTTTTCCACCATTTGTCCAAGAGATGAAGAATAGGACATGGACATCACTGTGTATACTGGTGAGGTGTCAGCAAGCACTGGGGTTAGGATGCTGAAAAACTCCCCAAGACCCTCTGACTGACACCAGTGGCCAGCCTACGTGGAGCATTTACCCAGGCAGCTGTTTGTGACCAGAGACGGATCCAGTGAAAAGACACACTCCACACCAGCCTTCAAGAAGGTGGTTTACAGGAACACATGCTTGCAGGAAGTCAAGCCGGGTTCTTTCAATCCAGCCAAAATCAGAAAGCACTATAAATCTCCCTGGAAAACAAGTTTATAAACTCAAGTTATGTTTAAATAAACATTCGAAGTTGAAATGCTGGACGGAACCCCAGAATATGTCCAGTTTTTTTATTTTTATTTTTTTACTTATCACTTTTTTTTTTACTGGTGCTGCATTTAATTCTATGACAATTAACAGATTTTCTAAATTTTCTTCAAACATAATGACAAAATTTCACAAAGCATGAACAGAACTCCCTGGTTGTTTTTTTTTTTTTTTTTTTTTTTTTTTTTAAAGGAAGACAAGGCTGTTCTGACTGACTTCCAGTCCTTAATGTTGTGCCTTGTCTCAGGTTTGGGTAGGGAGTGAATGTGAGTGTGTACACATATGTGTGTATCGAGAATTTCTGGAAATATAGTACAAAATCACTTGCAGACTGTTTATAGATCTCCTTCGGTTAAAATAATTTTTCCTGACTAAACTCGATTAATATTTAATCTGCCCCACATGCATGTGTGTCTGGTTCTCTTATTGACAAGGCTCATAAATTAGGGCTGGTTCAGAGAACGACACACGTACTTCCTTTCTACCGTCCACAAGGCGGCGGTAGAGCATCTCACTTCTCCCCGGATGCCATGAAATTCTCCGAGTTCATTTTCTAAACATTTTGATACTATATTTGCCTGAATAGTAGTAAAACCTGTTCTGTCTTCAAAATTCTATATTGCCATTCGAATAGAATTTACTAGTAAACTTATGCTAGTTACAATGAAACCCTTAATTAGTTTCTCCTTCCTCACATAAGTAGAAACCTTTAAAGTTTGGGCGTCTTCTAGTGCCTGCTAAGGCAGGGCAGTGTCTCTTCTTTTTCCGGGCTATACTAGGTCCTTGTGGAATTTTGATGAGGCCCTGTTATCTGACCATGAAGCTTTCCCCCTACCCCACTTCTGAGTTCTATTATATAAAGGTGTTGTCCTGTGGTTTTTCTACCCAGTCCCGAACTAAGACGTAAGATTGGATGTTCCCATTTGCTTAGCAGCTGTGCTGACTGACCACGGCTTCCCTGGTGATTATACTTGAACCACATGCCTTCATAGGTCAGAAAGAAATGGCGGAGACTGTGGAAGGCCCCATCTGAATTGTGCCAGCAGCTTTCTGCCAACTCCACCTGCCTGGCTAGTGCATCCTTAACATGGTGTACACCGGGGTTTGTACCATGACCTCCTATGTTAGACTACTGAAGTGGGCATCCAAATGCATGACTCATACTTGAGAAAGAAATGGGAGGCTGTAGGACTGGGTAACTTTGTGTCCTTCACCAACTTACTGCTGTTAGGACAGTGGTGGCCCCGAGGACAAAAGACTGCCAGAGACACCTCTGACATAATATGTCATCTTAGCAAATGCATGGCATTCCTGGAATGAAACTTATAGTGTGAATGCATGGTAGGGAGATGGAGAGAAGATGTTTGGTCAAAACAAATTCAAAGTGTTCTTCCACATAGGAGGTCTGAGCCACTTTCTCTGTGCTATCCGCATTCCCAGGAAAGCTGCGGGGAACGTGGCTGGACCAAAATTGCATAATTGAGTGCAGCATTTTGCCAGTGGAGGCATGGCATATTCGCTTATGTACGAGTGCATACGTGCTTGCAACATCAAAGCAAGTTATTTACGAAGTATATTCATATGGCAAAATGCAAGAGTCTGTGATACAGCACCCGTAGACACATGCACACACATGCACGGACTTCCCATTGTGCTGGTGAAAATACCAACAGCCTAACGCCTTCAGGACTCAACATTGTTTTGCCAGCAATAAAAGACATTCAAGTTCTTAGTGATTTTAGCATTCCAAAGAACAGTGTCCTCCTTATACCAGTCTAAATGAAAACATATATCATCCCCAGAGCAGTTAATTTTTAAAGATGCATGTGCCTGGAACTATGCTAGGAAATGGGCTGGAAGATTTTATTTCATCTCACAGTGCACACGCAGTATTAGAATCATGTTAAGACACAAGTTTTTTGTGACCAAGAGCAAAGCTTACTGAGAAAATTTTACCACCAGATTCAAAACCACTGAATGTGACATCTGAGAGTAATGACGAGACTCTTTTCCTTTAAGAAGAGCACATTGATTTTAGACACGCTGAAACTTCCAAGTTTCCGAAGTGTGTTTGGGTTAAGGTTATGTCGTCCTTGACAGCATTCAAAGAAAGGTTTGAATTGTTGAATAACCACCTTTCACCCATCCCTAATTGTAATTTAAATGACAATATGCTCTCAATCAATAGCTCTTTGTCACACTTTGAAGATCAAGGGATGAGATTTCACCCCGTGAGTTTACGAGGCAGAAAGAAAGCTCCTTGTTCATAACCCTAAAGACTGTGCTTCCCATCGCATCCATCGCATCCATCGCATCCCATAGACGCAATTCTACAAACTGTCCAAACTCTTTATTTTTCCAATTTGCTCCCGGGCAGATTTCATAATAAAAATATTGACAATTAAAAAGGCTGGATTATCTTTACATTAATTTTACCAGATTAACCTCAGCCATTTCAACCTAATAGCCAATCTCTGAATATTTGCTGTGTGCGGGACAATGTATTGAGAGCTCTCATATCTGATTTCTTTATTTCTCCAAGTCAGTCTTTGAGGTACAAGCCTAGGACTCTGACATAAACTTTACTAGATGGCCACATGTCTATCATGTAACCAGGAAAGGAGTCTCTTCTCTGGATTGCTTTTCTGCAAGCAGCCAAGGCCAATGATACAGATGATGGCTGTTATGTGATGAGTGTGTGTGATTTACTGAGCTAATCTTTATTCTCATTGAGCAAATGAGGCTCAGAGAGGGAGTCTCCTTCCCTTGTGTCACACTGCTAGAAAGGAAAAGCTTGGACAGAATGAGTTCTGGAAGTACTTGTCAGCATTTAACACACCTCGCCTTCCTTGTGGGACGAAAATTTAATGTGACTGAATGTGGGACTATTTCTTTTCCCCAAGTTCCCCTACAGAAGTCTGTAGTTCTGTCGTTGTGTCTTCACTTACGTTCTATGGTAACACAAACTGCACTACTCGTCACACAGAGAACATGTTTACCCATACAAGCCGAGACACGGGCCCTTTTCATTTGCTCCTTCAGAAGAATGCACTCCCCCAGCTGCCTAGGTGTGTTCTTTTGCTCATCCATTTTCAGGAGGATAATGAACTTCTAGGCTGGCCAAGCCTAGCTAGGTTCAGATAGGGTGGAGGTCACCTGTGATGAGCTCCCAGTCAGTTTTGAGCACCCAGGTTCTAGAGCATGAGCTGAGCTTTAGGAGTCTGACGTGGACTTGGTGGAGAGTCTTTAATTTGGGTGTTTTGCTACCAATAGCAGAAGCTAATGACAAGAATGAAGCCTAGCAAAGCTAATGGTAATCATGAAGGCTGGCATATATTGATATTTGTGACTTACTGGGCAAGAGAAAGAGCAGGTCTACATGGGTTTTCTCCAGCTCACCCAGGGTGTCTGGCATTGTTTCTAAAATATGAACTTTTAGGACATTTTACACAAAAATGCGTACAGTTTGCTAACCTTGCAGATAGAAATCCATTGGGAAATTAGAAAATATGGAAACAGTACTTCCCAGAAGTTGGCTAGAGTATGTCACAGACATATTGTTTTGATGACCAGGTTCAACCCCATATAACCACAATCCCCATGCCAAACTCACCCTTAGACCAAAAAGCTTCTCCCTGAATGGACCAGAAGGCACTTGTCTTAACAACAACAACAAAAGGTATTCTTGCTTTGTTTTTTGAGATGGGGTTTCTCTGTGTAACCCTGGCTGTCCTGGGACTTGCTCTGTTGAGCAGGCTGGCCTGGAACTCATAGAGATCCACCTGTCTCTTGTCTCTGTAATGATGGGATTAAACACGTGCACCACCACTGCCCAGCATACAAATAGTATTCTTTAAAAAAAAGTATAGTATTGGTGTGTATAAATATTCTTGTATGTGAGCATACATATATATGTGCAAATGTGTGCATATCCTTGTGGAGGCCAGAAACCATGCTCAGCTGACATTACTCAGGTGCTGTCCAGTTGGTTTTTTGAAACAGAGTCTCAGTGACCTAGAGCTCACCAAGTAGGCTAAACTGACTGGTCAGGGGTCAGGGATCCATCTGTCTCCAGCTCCCAGTACTGAGACAAGTGCATTCCACCATGCCTGGCTTTTTTTTATGTGGGTTCTTGGGATCAAACTCAGGTCCTTAAGCAAGACAAGCTACTGAGCCATGTCTGCAACCTGAGACAGGTTCTTCTACTCATTTTATAGATACAGAACCCAGAGAATATCAATGCTCATTTCTGTGACTGTTACCAGTGGGCCAAGCCTGCCTGTGACATTCAAAGACTGAGTACCTGTCCTGGCTGGCATACCCTCTTCTGTGTACCTCCTCCTCCATGTCTCGTCAGCAGAGCGCACTTCTGTGAAGCTCGCCAGGGATTTCAATTATGCCAGGAACCCTGGCTCATTGATGTCTTCCGTTCTCCCCTGCTTCTAAGTGGCTTCTGGGTTGCTCTCGAGGATGACCGAGACATGACCACCAGTCCATCTTTACAGTAAGAACATCTAACTTTTGAACAATTACGACTTGGCGTGGTTGGCAGTGACAGCTCCCCCAAAAGGCGTGGGGGGATTCAGCTCAGCAGTGCCAGTCTCTCCACCTGTGGTGGCATACTGGAATCCTGGTGAGGTGGGAGCTCACAATCTGCCGTTCCCTCAGCCAGCCTTGGCTGACTTGCTCTGTGAGTCTGTTGTTTAAAGATATGTATTTAGCCATCATCATCATCATTAATATTATCTGGATATAAAACATTTGCAATTTTAATGCCATCACAGAGCTAGAAGTGGGAGGTATTTTGCAGTTACATGATAATTACTTTCATGAACTTTCCATGATGCATTTCCAACCACGCAAATGTTAAACAACATTTCTCAAATGAGTTGTCTCAGGGAAGGAGAATGTCTGGAGCTGCCCATCTTGGAGCTCTTGGATGTCATGTAACTCTGGCCACCCCACCTTACTGATGGCAGACAAGCTCCAGTGAAGGAGCAGTTAACATTATGAGCGAGGAAGACTGTCCGACTGGGACCGTGGTGGCTGTGAATTCTTATTGCACACAGCCACAACTATAGAAGACAAGCAGGAGGTGATTGCTAACTGTCCTCTGGTCCCCAGGGCCCATAGGCAACATTGTGAATCCATTTTTCCTTCTAAATATGCACGGTGAGTTTGTCTACCAGTAATCCACCTTGAGAAACGTCTGTGAGTGCGCACCTTTCCACAGGAGATTCCAAGGCAGGGCTGTGTGGCTTCAGTTCCCTGGCTGACACAAATCTGAGAGAGATGCCATAAGGAGATCACATTTTGCTGCTCCTTGAGGGACAATGGTCACACGTTCTGTGACAATCTGTGCTGCTATGGGGAGATTCAGATTGCTTATTTCGTGGGAGACAGGGGCTGGGACAATAAAATGCTATGCAGGGGATTACTTTAAGCCATTCAAAAAACGTCAGCGTAGGCAAAATCCACACCAGAAATGTTATAGAACAAAACAGCGTGCGTTCGTGGAATGAAATCGGCTGAGTTAAAATTTTGGTAGGAGAGCTGCCAGGTCCCAGTTACTGGCATTGAGAGGAGAAGGCAGATGAAGAAATCTTTTAGGTGTCAGAAGAAATCGTGGCTGGGAGGACTCATTTTCAGCCCTGAGCACCCCCCAGTATAAATTCCAATAGGGAGACTTCAGCTCCTCGCTGAAAGCCAAAAGGAGTTTCCTTCCTTCTTTCATGCCTTGCTTCCTGTTTCCCTTGCATCTCCTCACCCTCCATCCCTTGCCCTTGCCCTTTGCTTGCTCTCTCAGGTGAAACCTAGAAGGCGCTCTGAGCTCTTCCCATAAAAAACCCCGGAGAGCATTGAGAGCCCCATCTCTCCTGTTTTCTGCCAAAAAAAAAAAAAAATATTTGAAAGAAAAATAAAAAGCTGGCAATTTTGCAGCTAGAAAGAGAAAGGTTTAAATGTAAATGAGAGCTCAGGGTAACACTTGAGAGTGAAGGAGTTTCATTCAGAGCTTGCCAATCACTCAGCCATCACACATGATTGACAAGAATTCAGGGGGGCTCCTGACTCCTGAGGAACGCCTGTGAGGAGTGGGGAGAGAGGGCAGGGAAAGGTGAGAGGTGAATGCCTTTCACGTCTGTCTGTCTAAAGGTTAGCCCTGTGGGTCTCCATTGGCAATCGACTCTCACGGCCATTTCTGTGTTTAGGGGATGTGCAAGGCTTGGCCCCACATTTTACCGGTATGAGAATTCATTTCCCAAGGGTCTATTAGAGAATCTCCCAGTCCTGTGACTTCCCGAAGCAAACCTTCCAGCTATGTGCTCCCCACCTTGAGAGCTCTGTGTCCTGGGATACACTGGGGATGTGAGACACAGGGCAAGACATATGGGGTAATTTGGTTCACTTGAAGAGCCATGCATTACTATGCTAAAAAAAAAAAAAAAAGAGGTCCCTGCCCCACCCCCACCCCCACCCCCACCCCCACACATTGTCAGGCATCAAATTGCTCTGTCTGTCAAAGCTGTCTTGTAAAGTCTGTGGCTCTGCCAGAACACTTCCCTTTTGCTTGCTAAGTGCTCGAGATATTGAGAATCATGTGGGGGTTACTTACAGAGAATGGGCACCATCGTTTATCAATTCCTCTCTTGGCCATACTCTTCAAGAGGGGGCTAAAGACATACCAGAAGCAAGATCACTCAAATCTCCCCATAATCGGAAACATGGAGCTTTAGTGAAAATAATTGATTCATTTGAAAAGAAAAGAAGTTCAGAATATTTACTATTTGTGACCTAGATTTTCCCCCCATTTCTCTAAATATCTACTGAATGTCTTCTAATTGCAGAGATGCCAAGGATCCCCAAACTGAACCATACACAACGTCTGTTTTCATTTAGCTTATTAGCTCGGGAAGTGGGGGGAATGTGTTGATTGCCTACCTGGCAATTGGCTATGTTCCTTCTTTATCTTGAGATTCCTTGAGCCAACCCTCAACCAGTCTGAACGAGGTTAGTGATATGCCTTCACTGAAAAAGGGGGGGGGGATGCTTTTCACAGTTCATCTAATGAAATCAGAGTTTGAAATGGCCACGGATGCAGCGCTGGGTGTGGAGTGATCAAAGAGCAATGTGGTTGTTCCCAGGGGGAGGGGGTGTGAATAATTCCATTGAATGACATTCCTTCCATGCTGAATGGAAAGCAGGACAGTACCAAACAAGTTAGTTGCCTTCCTATTGCAGTTTGTGAAAAGACATCAGACTTCCTGGGCTGGGCAAGTGTTTCTACAGTAATAGACTATTTGGATCCTACTGTACCAATGAAAACAATGGAATGCCAGAAGGGTAGATATGTTACCCATACATCATGGGATCTGGTTTAGCCTGCCAGTGTGCATAGAATTATCTATCCAAGGCTCTTTGCTGGAAGACATCTGTCTAGATGTTTTGCCCCGGGGATTTTGGTTTCCTTGTTTGGAGTCTGTAAGATTACAGTCTTAAAAAGGGTTGAAGCAGTTACAGACAGGGTACATGTTTTCAAATAAAGAAATAAAACCTTCTAAAGAAATCATTTGGTTGAATATTTGCAATATTATGCGCAACCTAAACAACTTCCTGAGAGCAAGGAGATAATTGGATAGGAACCTCTTTCAAAGACCACAATAAGAGATAAAAGAGATCATTGCAAGCACCATTCCGATTTCATTCAAAGAAAGTCAACTCCATCCTTCCCGGCCTGCCCATGCACCCAAGGTGAACTGAGCTGTAGCTCCCTTGAGTACTTCTGAGAGCAGAACTTTTGGTTCAATTTCTCAGGAATATAGCTGTTCCTTGCAGACAACATGTGGACCATAAAACTTGAAAACCATAGTTGTTGGAGAAAATTTGAGCAATGGAAGCCACTCTCCAAACTCTTTGGTTGACTAGAAAACAGAAAAATTTCCAACGATGGAAGTAGTCTATTTAAGAGATGTCCAGAGCCACAACCACCAGGTCTGTGTGGTTACTGAGCACTTGAAACATGGCTGATCCAATCAGGAAACTGGATGTGCGGGCTATGTTTATGTCGACTCATTACAGCCATCTGAGAGAAGGGAACCCAAGTTTAGAAAATGCCTCCCTAATACTAGGCTATAGGCAAGCCTTAAGGTGTTTTCTTAATTAATGATTAATGAGACAGAGCCCAGCCCATTGTGGGTAGGGCCACCTCTTGGCTAGGTGATCATGGGTTCTATAAGAAAGCAGGCTGAGCAACCCATGGAGAGCAAGCCAGCAAGCATCACTCCTCAGTGGTCTCTGCATCAGCTCCTGCCTTCAGGTTCCTGCCTTGTTTGAATTCCTGCCCCAACTTCACTCAGTGATGGACTGTGGAAATGTGAGCTGAAATAAACCCTTTCCTCCCCAAGTTGTTCTGACCATGGTGTTTCATCACTACAATAGTAACCTTAACTAGGACACTTGACTTTAAATTGTGTTTAATGTAATTGAGCTTATTTGTGGCAGCTCTCCTGGACAGCACAGCTCTGCCCTTTCCCAGACTGTACGCAACGCTATGCTGTCCCCCTTTCGTGACAGCAAATGGGTTGACCATGCATGTTATTGTTATCAACAGATTGATGTTAAGCTTGAGAATTTATATCACTTTATATGTATTATATAAATAAATATAAATTTATATTAGATATATTTAATAAGTAGAATTTCCCTCTAATAATATCATTCAGTATTCATAAAATCACTTGAGGGGCTAGAGGGTTAGCTCAGCATTTCAGAGCATGGACTGCCCATTTAGAGGGTGGGAATTTTGCTCCTAGCACCCATGTTGGATGGCTCATGACTAGCTAAAATGGCAGCACCCACAGCACCCACACTCTCTGGCTTTCATGAGCACCTGCACTCAGGTGCTAGCCTCCCCCCCTCACAATTAAAAAGAAAATATATCTTAAAATACTATAACATGAGATCTGTCAGAATAGTTTGCACTCTGTTGCTGAGAGCAGAGTCAGTCAGGAAACTCACACCTGGAACAAATTCAAGAGCCCTTGGACTAATGTGTGGAAACCCACTTTTCATACAGAGTCAGGAGCAATCAGAGTTCTGACTCCCTGGGTATATTACTAAAGGTCCATTACGTCAATACGTCTGCTGCGGTGTAGAGCAGTTATGGAGCCCTTGCCTAGCTGGTGCAAGGGCAGAGACTTAATCCCCAGGACTGAAGATGAAGACGGTGATTATGTAAACATTGATTTTTTTTTTTTTTTGGCATGGAAAAATTATTTTGGGAGTTTATGCCATACATCCACATAAGCCTTTTTCTTTACCCATCTATGGATACCTACATTTTCACAGTAGCCTCACGATCTGCTAGTTAACATTTTACAACATTTGCAAATTTCATTACCTTACAGTCTGCATAAAAAAGGAGTACACATCATACTTATGTGCTTCTATAACTCTCCATTGTACTGTTAATTAATTTATTTCGAGTGTAAGCAAGGAGAGTGAACCTATAAGAAGTGTTGAGTGCAACTCATCTTTCACTCCTTAAAAGAATCTCTAGGTAATAACTGTGTGTATTGGGGGGGTCTATAAATCTATCCCATTCCTTTACTACTCTGGCTTCCCATTTCTTCTCTCCCCCATGTCTGCCCACCACTCCCACCCACATCTGTATCCCGGCTTTGCAGAAAAGTGTTGAGGGCACCCCACTTCTCCAGAAGAGAGGCCAAAGCACTTGGGCAGCTGTCCACCTGCTCTGGAGGCATCGGAGTCTATTTTCACACAGCTCGCTTTCGCGGTTTTGAGTGCTAAGTTCTATAAAGAAAACTGGGTCTTTCGAAGGCTGCGTTCAGCACAGCTCCATTTTCCTTCCCCGGTTGTGGTTACGGTCGCCCTCTTGCATGCCTTCTCTCCTGAAAGGTTTCAAACGCTGTAATAATTTCAGTTCCTGAATATATTTCATTTTAATTTTTTAAATGCTCTTCTAATTTGAATTTAGGCCTTCACACAGATTTTTGTCATCTGGGCTGTTGTGAAATATATGATTTTAAATGCATGAAACTCATCCTTTAAAAATGATTTGTGAGTGTACATTTGAAAATGGTTAATGCTTATTTATTACAAATGGAATAATTACAGCTAATGGAACAGTGCCATTTAACATCAGGGTAGTGGTGGGGAGCTGGGTAATTAACAACACTGTAAGTACCTTTTTTTAGATTATGAAAATGACAGCCTCGGCACACCTTTCCGTGAAATGTCTCCATGTACTAAATTCTCTCATGTGTTCTCATTGGCTGTCTGCAGTGGAGGGGGGTGGGTTTGGATTTAATTAATTTAATCACTACCCTGGTTCCCCTCTGACTTGGGAGATAGGCATTAACAAAACAATAATAAAACACAGGTCAGAAACTGCTTAGGTTAAGAAAGAGTGATATTTTCTTCTATGTGCAAATTGAATATCCAAAAACCTGAAGCTCTCAAAGATGATAACATCCCCTCGAAAGCAGCTGCCCTTCAAGAGGAGGGCTATTAATTTTTGCTTTAAAAGATCGTGTTTATAGTCATGACCTCATCTAAATGAAGACGATATTTTAACCACGTCATTTCCCCATGCTCTACAAATTGTTTAAAGAAGTGTTCCTTGAATAAATAGAATTGGTATTTTGGATTTCCAGCAGAAATCTGGGCTGTCTAAAGGTTCTACTCACCCTCTTCAGCCTGTTCAGTGTGAGAGAAAGCTTGTCTATCTCTTTAAGACTCCAGTATTGATGATGCTGGTAATGGAAAAATGCTCTCACAATCCCCATCAAAGAACACCCTCTCTGATTTCGGTTTCTTCTCTCCTCTAAGTTTGAGCAAAGTGATGACTTTCACGGGAAATAGACTGAGGAGCTGCAATGAGAATTGAAGTTTTCAAACACATAGAGTCTATGTGTGAAGGTCTATGTAAAACATTGTACATTCTTCCTATTTGAGCATTAAGAGCTGGTGGTGCTGGACCTAATATCACCCTTAGAACTTCCACCGACATCAATAAGAAAGGAAATAACTAGTAATTTATTCCGAGCAAAGAAGACAGTTCTAAAATGCAATGCAGCCCTAATTCAGAATAGAGGGAAAAGGGTTTAAATTAGGTTTTTATAGTGGTAAGTATTTGCAGACAATGTAGAGATTTATGGATTAATTTGTTTTAAATTAACTTTTATAGGGTGACTAATAGTCCACAGGGACACACCAGGCTTTCAATTGCCCTTGAATTTTAGTCAGATCCTAGAGAGGCGGTCATTTCTCTTAGGAAACAGTGACACGCTTTTTAAAGTATGCCATACATTTATTTTTGGCGGTGTCCAGAGAAGATCAATAATTTCTGGGGTTTGGGTACCGATATCCAGAACTGCCCCAACATTCGCTGTCACATTTCACTCTGAAAAAGAGAAGGATCCTGACCTTCACCCCAGAGGACTCATTTCGTCCCCCGATTCCCTGGACAGTTGTACATGGCACCCAGAGTCTTCTCACAGACAGCCACCCTTGTGTTTCTCTTAGTCTAGGAGACACTAATCGGCCTGAAGAGGCGAAAATTGAAAACATTTCAATGTTGTCTTCTATATTATGGTATTCATCAGGCTCTGCCTGAAAGGTATCCAGGATGTTGGAGGCACTAAATTTAGTTATATATCTATAATATCCATGCAGCCATTCATCCATTATCCTTTAAGTATTTCCCAAGTATCATCTTGTAAATTTTCATTTGTTTGTGTATGTGAACGCACAGGTATGTAGACTCGTGTGTGTGTGTGTGTGTGTGTGTGTGTGTGTGTGTGTGTGTGCATGTCAAGGCTGGAGATAGTGGGAAAGCATTTGCCTTAATTGTCCTCCAGCTGAGAAAAATTGAGATCCTCTAGCTCAACTTGGGAAATGGTAGTTGAGGGTGAAGTACCCAGAAAGCCCTAGGGAACTTCTGTCTCCAGCTCCCCAGCACTTGGACTATAGGCACTCAGCTTTTGATGGGGGTAGCAGCGGGGCGGTATTGGAAATCTGAATTCAGATTCTCACCTGTACTCACCAAACGCTTTGCCAGTTGAGCTGTTCTTACCCTGTTTCCCCGAGCATCTGTATACAGTCATCCCACTTCCGGGACTGAGAAAAGTGCATCTGCTTTTAGGCTGCACTCACGACAAACATGTTTGAGCCATTCTACATATGATTCATTAGCAGAATTATGTTGACTACATGTTCAAATCTCACAAGCAGCTTGAGTTGTGACTAGATATGTCTGTGATGGTGTTTCCAAAGGGGGTCAAGGGGTGGGGTAAGAAGTGCCCTGGACATGGGCAGCACTACCCAGTATTCTGAAGGTCCAGAACAGATTAAAAGGGGAGGAGGAAACCAGACAGTTCACTGGCATTTTTTTCCTCTCTATTTCATGGCTGCCATCAGGGAACCAGTCTCCTCTGCCTCTCATTCCCACTGCTGAAATTTTCTGCCCCAGGACAGGCCTCCAGCAATGACGGCAAAGCACGGGCCAACACTCTGAAACCAGGAGCCAGAATAAACCCTTCTTCCCTGAGGTTTTGTCACAGCAGCTGAATAGGGCCTGATACTCGAGTCTATTATGTTCTTTTATATAATGGATCATAGTGACAAGATACCTTTTGGTATCTCACTTAGAGGGAGAGCCCAGAGTACTCCCATGCTTTAATTCTGCATAGCTCTTGGCCAATTTAAGCCATATTTTCCATTATAATTTCTGTTCTCCCAGATCTTCAAGCACAGCATTCTGTATTCTTCTGGTTTCCATGTTGCTGGCAGTCTAAACATTGTGTTCTGCATAAACTCTCCCTTTCAACTTCTTGCTTCTTTTAAGGTCTCCCCTTTATCTTTGCCATGTTCTAACTTTTCTGTATGTTATGGTCTGTATCTTCTTGTATGGATACAAGTCTGTGGAAGCTATTTTGTTCCTGACTCTAAGGATTGAGGTTTTGCAGCATTTCTTGAATTTTTTTTTCTGCTCTGGGAAACATTGTTTCCCACGCTTTCCTTACTGTTGGAATGGAGGAGGGACCCATACCGTGTCGTACTCATCCATTTTGTGTTTCTTCATCTATTTTCTATGCTTTGTATCTGTTGGTCTCTTCCCAACATAGTTTTGTAGTTTCGGTATATTTCCTTTCTTGTTAATTAATTTTTCTTTAAAAGTATATAATCCATCCCTTGACTCTTTTGTTGACTTTTTTCTGTTTTGCACAATAAATCTATTGAAGAGTTGTATCTCCCAAGATTTGTGAGGCTTATCTTTTGCTTTAGATCTTAAGAAACTTTTATGCACAAAGGAGATGTGTGTGTAAATTTTTATTGAAGTACAACATACATAAAGATGCAGAAATCCTAAATTTATAGCTAGATGAATTTTCATAAAATGAGCACATATTTATAACCATTATAAATACTGCTGCTATAAATTCTCTTGCACATTTATTTGGGTGAGCATATGCTGAGCATTTTTATTGAGTTCTTATCTCAAAGGATTGCTTTGTCACGGGGCACAGGCGGGTGAGCTTCGGTGAGCACTGCCAAACAGTGTTCCAAAGTGGCCTCACCAATTTACACTCATCCCCACAGTGTGTGAGAGTGCCAGTCAGCTCATGATCACAAGTTCGGCATTACATCAAATAGTATCCTTTCCACACGGGCTGTTGGAGCGCCTGATTTCAAGCTCCCTTTCTCAGATCTGACTGGCCCTTTGACATAGTTTCAAATCTTCTTTTATTTTTATAAGCATGTTAAGCATTTTTATTTCATACTTAAAAGCACAAAAAGAAACTTCTAGTTTTTTTTCCCATTTGATTCAGCAGTTTATTTCCTTATTTATTTCTTGAGGTTTTTGTCGTCGTCCCCCCCCCTAAACTATGAGTGTATTCTTAATGATACATGCTGGGGCATTCCTGGTTAGTTAATTCAAGTCTGAGTTAAAGGTCTACTCCTCCGTGTAAGCCTTCCATTCCTAATTCACCAGATGTCCAGAAGCACCACCAACCTGGAACAACTTTATAGTAAGAAAGAGATTTTAAAAGCCCTTAAGAGGCCAAGCGAGTAGTTAAGACTTCTCAGGGGAAACTTTTCCCCCTTCTCTCCAAAACCATTATTGAGAGAAAATTTCCTCCTGTCCTCGCCCAGGGGCCAGGTATTTTTCCTCATTCTCCCTTTCACAGTGTCTATCCTTAGGGATGCTGGGATAGAACAGAGAACATAGCTTTATCAAATTATCCCCTTTTGCCCCCCTCTCTTTTCCTGGTGCCTCTACTTTACTCATCTGTTAAAGCACAATCTGTTGCTCACAGGAAACAAATTCTCATCCTCTGACTTCAACTTTATCCCACTCACTTCTCTGGGGTTGTGCTTTGACATCAGTAAATTGTATTCACTTCCTGACTGACAGGCAGTAGATTTTAAATATATTTTAAATATATATATGTTTGAAAATTTCAGAGTTATAACTTATTTTCCAAGGAAAAATCTTTTAAAGAACAGTTCTTAAAGGGTGGGCCAGGAGCCTCTGAGTATCTCTGAAGGTTTTCCTGGGTCTCACTGAATCACATCTATCTTCATAACAATAAATAAGAACCAGTCTATATGTTTTTTTCACTCTCATTACCTTCTGGAGTATAGACTGGACAGTCTCGAGGCAGCATGAAGCCCAGGATACCCATTCTAGCAGCAGATGGAATGCATGCTTTCATGGTCATATACCTGAAAAGGGTCCTTTAATTCCCAACACTGCTACTATCTATATGACGAAAACTCTTTGGGATTCTAAAATAATTTTTGAGAGCATAAAGGGATTTTGCAACTAAGAAGGAAGAGATCTGTTTTGTCTTACTTGGCACAAAAAGGAACTTTTCAAATGAACAAGTATACAGATGGTCCCCCTTTCTGTAAACAGTTAGTAGGTGGAGAAGCCCCCTGTGAAGGTGCTATGGAGCCCTTATGGAAATGAGCTCTCCACAGACTACGAACTCTTCTAGATCAGGAACCTTCTACCTGGATTTTCACATCCTATGAGATCCTGAGCGATCATCTCACCACTTTCGATATTCAGTTTCTCGAACATTCCATGAAGGCCATTCCACACAAAACCCTTCCTCTGGGGGGGGGGGGGCGGGGGCGGGAACGGGACGGACGGACACGACACACAGTGTAATCAGTCAGGGTCATTTTAAGCTTTTATGTTGTTTGAAGCAAAGGCTTATCCAAACTCCGAAGCTGAGCTGGAGAGATGGCAAAGTCACTAAAGTTCTTGTCTTGCAAGTGTAGGGACCCGAGTTTGATCCCTAGAGCACACTTAAAAAGCTGAGCCTGATGGGCATGTGTTTGTCATCTCAGCCCCAGGACGGCAGAGACAAAGGCTTGCTGGCCAGCCAGCCTCCGCTCTTTGAAGAGCTCCAGACCAACGAAAGATCTATCTCAAAAACAGAAGAAAGGCAAAAAGGTGCAGGGCAGTGCCTGAGGAACCACATCCAAATTGTACTCTTACCTCTCCATACATACTTTCACATATATAAACACACACATACGCATTGACAAAACTGTATTCACCTCAGAGCTCCTTCTTTGATAAAAATGATTGAAATTTCAAGTGGGTAATAAGTTTAAATGGCATTTTTAAAGCCTGTTACAAATAGTAAACCATTTTTCCTCTTCTTTTCTTTCTGAATAACCCTGAAACAATAAATCTCAGCCTTCTTAAGGACAATGTAAATGTGGCACTGGAGAGTCAGCCTGGTCTGTGGGAAGAGAGTACAGTAAACCGCTGTGAGTGTGAATCTCACCCCGTGGCAGTCCACACAGAGGTAGCCTGCTATGCCCAGAAACAGCCTCTTGGCCTTGCTTTGGCAGTGTTCTCTCCTGCCTTGGCTCTGGGCTTAAGTCCGCCAGTGGGACTGCAGAACATGCATGATGCCACTGGTCATGGTAAATACTTGTATGCGTGTTGGGGCTTGTCTTGCTGAAATACCTCCACTTGCACATCGTGGATCTTGTGGGAAAATCAGGCTTGACTCCTGGAGATGAGTAGTGAGCAGCCATTTTGGATGTTCTGCCCCCGGGTAGAGCTCCTAGCTGAGGAGTTGTGTGATCTTAGACCCTGATGGAGGGAGAAAAAGCAGTGTCACTATAGGCCTATGCACAATTTGTCATTGTGTTCTTTTGAGAGGGGTTGGGGGGATTCGAGACAGGGTTTCTCTTTGTAGCCTTGGCTGTTTTGGAACTCACTCTGTCTACCAGGCTGACCTTGAACTCATAGAGATCCACCTGTCTCTGCCTCCCAAGTGCTGGGATTAAAGGCGTGCGCCGCCGCCGCCGCCGCCGCCGCCGCCGCCGCCGCCGCCACCACCACCACCACCACCACCCAGCCAACATTGTGTTCTTAATCACCATGTTATAGGGTGGTCTATAATATAGCTATGAATTGGCCGCATCTCTCTACACCTCTCCAACTTATAGTTTAAATGGAAACCTTTGTTAGACCTACCTCAGTGAGCTTATCCTAACACAAGAAAGTCAATTTAAGCTATCGTGCTATTGTTACTATTTTTCCAATGAGCCAATTATGAGTAAATACCACAGCCATGTCACTACATGCAAGCTAGTTTGACTCGGTCTACTTGACCATTCAAATCAATGTCTTTAGGGGAAATTTTTTTTTAAATTAAATTTTTAATTGACTCAATTATCATTTCAAACTCTCTGACTTTTGGGGGTCACTTTCAACTTTTTTAATTGAAGAACTTGACAGCCAGATTAGTCAGTCAAAATAATCCAATCAGTCTCTGTGTGATGGTTTTCTCTTATTTAATTTTAGTGGGAAATTATGTGACAGAAGCCTACATCTGCATAGCAAATATGGGTATGAACTTCTACTTATAACTACCCAGTTTCAAATTACTGTATAGATTATAGCTGCATTTGTTTGGTAACAGGAAAAAATATAGTTAGTTTTTATTTCCCAATGGTATGCTACATTATAAGTCCATTAGCAATTGCATATGTTATTGCTGTAATTCTAATAACTGCCATTTATTATTATGGCAACAATAATGTAATTCTTGCTGTATGCAATATGTAATTTATTGAACATAGGTAGAATTTATTTTTTAGTTGTAAATGTGGCTTGCTTTTAGACTGACACTCTGTTCTGCTTGGGGACGTCAGGTAGATAGATCCCTTTGGTTCTAATAATCTGTCACAAGTGTGTGACTCAGGTGAGTGGAAAAGAAGACTGCAGAGGAGAGGGAGGCATAGTCTTGGGTTAGAAGTGACACAGTGGTTGGAATGTGGGCCAAGAGGGTCTGTTCATATACGTCATATGGGTACCACTGGGTCTGCTGCCATTGTTGGGGGGTTGGTCTGTGCTCTACTGAGCCGATGGAACTTTCCTTGTGGCCAGTGGAAAGGATCAGAAACTCCTCCATGCAGAAAGCTGTTTTGCTTGTTTGGCTGCCTGCTCTCTGCCTGCAGGTGTCTGTATGTTTTCTTTAGAAAGAAAGTAAAAATAATTGCATAGTAATTTCCTGGTCTCTAACCCATTTGATGAAATGCTTTTTTGTTAGTGGACAGGCTCGGATCTAATTAAACTTAGGTCTTTACTCTATATACCTGAAACCCTTCAAATTACAGAACAAATACATTCACTTTGCTTTGCAGAAAGTAAACACCTCTTCTTGTGCTTAAGCCAGTTTATTTCACTGCTGAGAGAAGAAACCCACCCTAAGTCCAAGGCCAAGTGTATCCTTTCAACCTCCCATTCTAAGGTACTGAGTTATAAGCCTTCCCTAACTTCTGACCCTACTTTCATTTTCTAGCTCAATGTATAGACAATCTACCATATAGATTTCTGAGTGCTGTACATTTCCATTTAAAAAATAAGAAGTCCATTTATTTAGATTTCTTTGGTAATAATTGCTATATTATTTTTCTTGGGGAGACATGAAGAGATATTTATTCACCCTAGACAAGGCACCAGTAAGCCAAAGAAATGATTCCATTCAGATCAGGTTTGGCAAACTAAGAGTTCATTGGAGTATAGGTGAGGAGTTACTTACAGGAACATGTGTAAATGAAAAACAAAAAAACAAACAAAAAACCCAGCCATGTGTCTTGAAAAGTTCCATACCAGCCTAAGTGACAACTTAGAAAAGTTACATCGCTGAATCCTCACCTTATGTCTTTACTCTATATACCTGAAACCCTTCAAGTTACTACCCACTGTCCACCCCCTATATGCTGTCGCACTCACTAGGATCATGTGTAGCTTGGATGCAAGATTAAGAGTAGAATCTCCAGTGAGGGTCTGGTGACCTTTCAACACTCCTTTTACTAGGGAATGTTAGCGGCTCCATTATCAATACTACAGATCTAGCTATTACAGGATTCTCTGCTTATTCTGTTGCTATGGCTACAAACCAAAGTACTGCGTACATCACCAGAATATTTCCATTCCATCATGGTGAGGGTCATGTGGGCTCAAAGGAAGTAGCTGTCCACAACAACTACCCTTATTCTTGCAGTCATCGTTTCTCTAGATAAATTTCTAAAATTTCAACATCTTCTTAAGTTGAAGACTTGAAGTTTAATTGCTTTTATTGGATCAGAGAG
Organism: Peromyscus leucopus; assembly: GCF_004664715.2. Classification (NCBI taxonomy): domain Eukaryota; kingdom Metazoa; phylum Chordata; class Mammalia; order Rodentia; family Cricetidae; genus Peromyscus; species Peromyscus leucopus. The sequence goes on from NC_051065.1 coordinate 114,690,184, forward strand.
GAAGGATCACATTGAGGGCTTTCTACAAGTTAGATCCACTACAGAATTACACATGCAGCTCAGAGCTCAGAGTTGAATCTAAATGGAGCCTTTTTCCCATGTCAGTACAGACTGGTCACCTAAAACTTCTATTATTTACACTATTATTCACACTTATTCAAACCAATGCTTCTTATATATTCTCTCATGGTTTTTAGTTAGTTTTATTTGTTCTTGTACTTATTTAACTTTCTTTTATTTAGCCAACTTATCAGGGACCTATGAATCTGACCCTCAACTCTGGACATCTTTGTCTCAAAGGAGTCCATATGCAAAGAATATACCATTTAGGCTGTCTCTGATATTGGTTTAAAAAAAAAAAAAACTAGGCCATAAAAGGGCCCAGAGGCCAGGATGTGGGTCTGAAAGCATCTGCTGAAGCCTCATTTTGCAGTGAATCTATTCTGAAGTATCTGTTTGATGGAAATGAGTAGAATGTGCTGATAGAGGGATGAATAATAAGTGAAGTCTCCTTCACTGGGTTAAGAGAACAAAAATCCACATTCTTTCATTCACAGCCTTGAGTTTGGAAACAAAGTTTGCCATTCAGAATCGTCCACTCTTAGAACAGGGTAAGGTGTATACCACCTACTCTTGGCTTACACAGAAGGCCTGTAGTCAGACACCTCAATATTTCTCCAGATGATTCAAACTAACTATCATAACGTTATTCATAGAACTTCTACCATCAGCTCATGTGACTGATTCTTTTAGGAAGAAAGCTTTGAGTAGTCCAAACATTAGACTTGCAGGTCATAGAGCTGCCTCTGGACAGCTGTAGGCCACAAGGTAGTAAGGTTAAGAATAGGTATAAGAAAATCTGAGCTGGTCTTTGGGGCTTGTGGGGTTACCTCCGGAAGAATTCAGTGCTTGCGTTCTGGAACAAGGAGTTGGGCAGACACAGTAACCACAGAGCAGGAAGGATTTATTAAGTGGGTGTACTTCCACGAAGAGAAAGTGTGTCAAGGCAAGGGAAGTTGTGTAATTCAACACCTCACCCACAGCACCCAGGTGGGACTTTTAGATCCCTCTAGGTAGAGCTTTGGGGCTCATTGCATAGTAGGAACTTTTCTGAATGTGCTCTCTGTACTGCAGGTCCAGTGACGCATGTCTTACGAGCCTCTGAAATCTCTACCCAGGGATGCCTGTGAATTTCAGTATTAGAAGGAGTCACAGGTAGCCCCCAGTTACTCTAGAGTACCTCTGCACCGTCACCAGTGGCCGGCCAGCCACTATTAGAGCCTTGGCCTGCTTGGTTCCCAGCCTTCCCTTTGCCTAGCTGTTCTTTTCATATGCTAATTTGGCAAGGCTTTGCAGAAGGCCTTCTGGACCTCTTCTCCACCTTATTCTCCTGCCTCAGTGGTGCCTGTCAGTTGGTTAAATATTAAGCAGGAAATGAAATGTGACAGCAATGACTGTGAGGTTGTAAGGGGGAATGGGAGGTGGCAGTGCCATTAACAGAACAGAAAGGACCCAGGAGGAGGGGAAGCCTTAGTGAGCGCTGGGGGTGGGGAGAGATGAAGATTAATTCAACCTGAAATATACAGATCTCCAGGACATCACGAGCCTGCTTGAAATTAGCATGATTAAAGGTGTCTCTCACAGTGTTTGGGTGAGTCTGTGATAGGAAACTAAATTAAAACTCAGTAGCCTTTCCGCATATAACACATTTCATTAATCAAATTTGAGAGTTGAATCCATCCAACCTAAAAAGTCATCCTAAGCGCTAGGAAATAGCACAAATGTTGATGGGATTGAAAAAAATTAAAATTTTAAAAGAGACTATGAGAGTTTCATAATTCTGTATGGGTTGTTTGTCATCTATTTCTGTAAAACTTTTTGAGTCAGTAGATGGAGGCATATGTCTTAGGCATAAACATTACCTGATTCATTTGGGGGAGTGTATTAGTTATACCTCTCATTGCTTCGATAAAATACTTAAGCAGTGGAAGAAGTGAAGGGTTTATTTGGTCTCATAGCTTGAGGGTGTACTCCATCATGGTGGGGGACAGCAAGGCAGCAGTTGCATGGGGTGGCTGGTCACATTGCATCCACAGTCAGGAAGCAAAAACGGATGCTGTTTCTCATGACTTCTTATTTTTATTGGATCTGGGATGGAGCCCATAGAACGAAGCCACCCACATTCAGGCTGAGTCTTTCTACCTCAGTTAAACCATTCTAGAAACCCTCACTGAATCACCCAGGGCTGAGTTTCCATGGTAATTCTAAATCCACCAAGTCAACAATGACGATAAACTATCCCAGGTGAGATGGTCAGTTATAACGTGACACCTTATAACTTAAATCAACATTCCTGTGTTTAAACCAACCTACCCATTTTTAATTAGGAGGAAAGTATTGCTTACATTTATACAGAAGAATGCTTTGTAACTCTGATTTACGGTTCTAGGAATATAGTGACAATTTTACAATTATTTGCATCTGTAGGAGAGAGTAACGTGTTTAGCTTATATGATGCTTCACTACTTACTATTAGTTGGTTGGCTGATTATTTGCTTTATGATCATCAACATCCTCAAATGTTTAATTCTTTTGCAACTCTCTGGAAGAGAGTTCATGTACCTCAGGGCTATAGGAACCAATCCTCTCAAATCACACCACCAGTTTGTCTCTTTAACAACTAACTCTTTGGGGACCTACAAACCTGTTTCCTTTTCTGCTTTTACATGGAAATACATTGGTTCTTTAGGTGGCCCTCTTGTCACCAAACTTCATGACTGATGACCTGGAGGTTATAGAATCTGTCTTTTGGGAGGTTCTGACTTAGCATGTTAGGTAGAGGAGCTTGGATGAAGGGTACAAGTCCCAAAAGCTGTAGTTAAGTAACCATCGGGATGAGGAATATTGAACTAATAAGTTGTTTCTGTACTTTTCATTAAAAAAAAAAAAAATGCCTTGCTCAGCCATTGTAGAGAAGCTTCCTCCTACAGCAAACAGGAACAAACACAGAAAACCACAGGCAGACATACAGAGTGAGAGACCTTGGAACACTCAGCCCTAAATGGGATGTCTCCATCAAATCCCTCCCCTTAGGGCTCAAGGAACCCTGACAAACATGAGACAGAAAGAGTGTAAGAGCCAGATGGAGGGAGGACACCAAGAAACAAGGCCTTCTAAACACAGCACCATACAAACTCATGGAGACTGAGGCCACATGGCAGGGTCTGCATGGGTCTGTACTAAATGGGGTGCTAGAGCTGAGAGAAGTGGACACATGCCCCCAATCCCAACCCAGAAGCTAGTGCCAATTGATAACCACTTGCAAATGAAAGATTAGTTTTCTCCAAGGGTGTCTCCCTGGGGAAACAAACTACTCTTTTGTTTTTGTTTTTGTTTTTTGTTTGTTTGTTTTTCCAGACAGGGTTTCTCTGTGTACTTTGGTGCCTTTCCTGTAGCCCACACTGGCCTAAAACTTACAGAGATACACCTGCTTCTGCCTCCCAAGTGCTGGGAGTAAAGGCGAAAACCACCACCGCCTGCCTAGCACCACTAGCGCCCAGCTCAAACTTCTCTTAAGGGTGGGTCTCATGCCCAGCAGTAGATGGCCAACAGAAAATGAACTCAGTGGCATCTTTGGAACATCTTTGTTCTTTGTCTCATAATGTGTGTCAGGGCTATTTTTTTTATCTATCTATCTGTCTATCTATCTATCATCCATCTATTTATTACCTTACATGTTCTTTGTGTGTGTGTGTGTGTGTGTGTGTGTGTATATATATATATATATATATATATATATATATATATATATATATATAGGCTTCCAGTTTTGTGTTTTTAGTGGTATTGCTGTGAGTTTGAATAACTGCGTCTGTGTCTATGTCTGTTTCTAATGCTTTTTTGTTGGCTCTTTTTCTTCTGTTTTTTTCTGTATTATTTTACTTTATTGTATTATTCTTTAGATGGCTTTTTTTCTATCAAGAGACAGAAATGGTATAGATCTGGATGAGGGGGAAGGGAGGAGGAAACTGGGGGGAATCAGGGAGCAAAAACAGTGATTAGAATATATTGTATGGAAAAAAATCTATTTTCAATAAAGGAAAATAAAACTTTTATAAGAACATGAAGAAATTCTGTGTTAAATATATCATCAATTATATTATCTTGCTTTTCATAATATTGAACATATCTTCATTTACATTACTTTTCTTCATTTGCTTTTGCAAATAATGTACACTAGACTATATTTTTAGTCAGTTGCTACATGATTTTTTTTTCTAAAAAGCCTAGTGATTTTTTTTTCCCCAACTTCTTTTTTGTTTTTGTTTTTGTTTTTCAAGACAGGGTTTTTCTGTGTTGTTTTGGTGCTTGTCCTGGATCTCTCTCTGTAGACCAGGCTCACAGAGATCTGCCTGGCTCTGCCTCCCAAGTGCTGGGATTAAAGGCCTGCGCCACCACCGCCCTGGCCCTTACTGATTTCTTGATGGTGCTATCAAGTGACTGTTGATCTTTCTGGTTGTGGCCATGACATCCTAGTTTCTTCGTGTCAAAGATATAGAATAGGAAACACAGTTCCAGGTGTAGGGGACATGGGTCAGTTGATAAGGGGCCTGACACATAAACATAAAGACCTAAGTTCGATCCTCAATCCCCAAGTAAAAAGCTAGGCCTGGTAATACATACTTTGAATTCCCAGGACTGGGGATGCAGAGACAGGAGGATGCCTAGAACTTACTAGCCAGACAGCCTAGTCTACTCAGCAACCTCCAGGCTCCAGTGAGAGACCCTCTCCCACAAAACAAACTAGACAGCTCTGAGAAATGACACTGGATGATGACTTTGGGTCTACACACACACACACACACACACACACACACACACACACACACACACACGTACACACACGTACACACACACACTTGCATTTCAAACAGGAAAAGGAAATCTTACAGAACAGCACAGAGAAATGGTCTTCTTCCAGTACAGAAAGTGACACTGTATATAATGGTTTAGAAGTGAGACCCTTTTTGTTTCATGGTTAGAAAAATGAACAGCCCATGTGCCCAAGACAGAGAAAGTGTGTCCTTTTGTCCCCAAAGCCTTGCTGTTTTACCTCTTGAGCAAAAGCTCCTACAAAGTCACTTTGACCTCCCTGCTCCTCAGAAGGGGCCCTGGCTGCAGGAGAGCTGCCTTCAAGGCCCTGGTGGCTTCTTGGCCATCTCCCTCCTTCTCATGTGGGAAGGAAAGAGCCAGAGCATTTGAGGGACTTTATGCAGCACACCCTCAGGTGGGGCAGCTCCAGCCTTTGAGAGCAAGATGAAAAGGCCGAGCAGCAGGAAGAATTTGGGTTCTACTGAGGGAAAATGCCCTGATAAAAGAATTATGAGACCCTGGTGCATATTACCAAGGGAGTCTGTAGAATCCCATTATCTGGTGATTTTAATGAATAAAATGCAACGATTTTTGTAGGATAATTGGTGTGAAATGCTGCCCAGACGCCAAGGGATGAATGAATCCACCTTCACACATCCTTTCAGGCCCCTCAATTCTGTGATGTGTGCATTATATTATTTAGCAGAAATAATAAACTAAATATGCTTTTTTAAAATGCACGGCATTAACCACCTTTGTGTGTTAATGTGGTACCTGCCAATTACATGCATTAAGGTAAAAAGCTAAAATATACAAATTAAGTTATGAACATAGTGCTACGTTTAACAGATTAACTGAAAACCTGCAAAGGTTTCAAGAGTATATTAAATGCATAAAAGCCTTTTCCTTGATCTTCACCTTGGAGGTTATTTTTTCCCCAGTAGTGTATGGTCGTAGAGTCCAGAATGTGTTCTGAGTACAGAAAAAGAAATTTAATATATACTACAAGAAAAAAGAGAATGATCTCTAGGCTATATGTTTCAGGAAGGACAATCAGAGTTAATCTACATGGTGATCCAGGACATAGGTCAACAGACTTTATTTGTACAGAGATAAGCAGTAAATGTTTTAGGCTTCATTGAACATGAGGTCTGTGTCTCTGGCTTTCAACTATGCCATGGCCTCATAGTACCTAGTGAGTGGGTATGGCTATGTCCTAATAAAGACTTACTTTTCAGAATAGGCGTCAAATCAGGTTTGGTTTATTCATCATCACATGGAAACTTTGACCTAGTGACACACATTATTTCTGCCACTTGCAAAGGATGAAACTAAAACATACAAAGGTTATTTTGCTCACTCAGGGTCTCACAGGTAAATGGATGATGGTTGTTTCAAATTAGCTGCAATTAAATGTATTCGAATGTATATCGAGAAAATGAAGGGACTGGGAAATTAAGTCATTTAATTCTTTGCTTTCTATTGGGCCATGAAGTATTCCTACCTGAGCAGATTTGACTCTCGCACACACTCTCATCTATGAGGCTCCGCCTTGCCTGTAGCTCTTCTGAGTATATCATGTTCTCTGTGACCCTGCTCTTTGCAGCAGCTAATTAGACAAAGGATGGGAACTTGACCTATCTGTACCATTACCCAAAATGTATGACTTGTGTGGTCTGGTGTGAATTGAAACATCGTCAGTGGATTCCTCTCTTGGGAACTTGATCTTTGAGGGACATGGGAAATTCTCGTTGGAAAGGCTGAAGGGCTGGAAGGCTACGCATGGCAGCTATTTGAAGATGTAGAACAAATACCAATTAGAGAGCCAAGGAGGCTGGGGAAATGGCCTAGCAGATTGAAAACACTTGCTATATAGGAATAAGGTCCTGAGTTTGTGTCTCTAGCATCCATGTACAAAGTCGGACATGTCTGTATCCTCAACATGTTGAGAAGAGTGAGTGTAGAGACAGACGGATTACACTGGACAGCCAGCCTAGCCAACACAATGTTTCTAGTTCCATGAGAGAGGCTGCCTCAAGGCAGCAAAGTGGAGGATGATAAAGGAATACACCTGATGTCCCCCACTGGCCTCCTCCTGTGGATGTACAGGTAGCTCAGGCTTATTACTAACTAACTCTTACAACTTACATGAGCCCATTTCTGTTAATAAATGTGCTGCTCAGAGACTGTGGCTTTTACTGCTCCTGCATGTCCTGCTTCCTTTCCGGCTGACTCCTCTGACTCTACCTTTCTTCCCAGCATTCTTTCTGCTCTGAAAATCCTGCCTAGCCATTGGCCAATCAGCTTTTTATTAATAATGAGAACAATACATATTTACAATGTACAAAGATTGTTCCACAGCAGATTATTGAAGTTACATTTGTTGTTTCTGAGACAAAAAGGGGTGAGGGGCAATTGAGGGGGGCAATTCTAGAGCAGGGATCCCCATTCACTTATGGTGCACCCCCCAGCCTCTTCTCTGAGCCCACTTCCTTGACAACTATTTCTAGCTCAATATTGCAAATTGTATTTTCTAGTCACTGTCCTCACTATCATCCCAGGCTTACGGGAGCATTTAGTGCACCTGCTACTCTTCCATTCACTAAATTAAGATGTAAATGTGCTCTAGCTGATTAACATAAACGTGCTGCTTACGATGTACCAAGCCTGGTCGATTCATCCCACCTGGTTTCAAGGCAGCCATGGTGTGGGGGTGCTAAGACTGAGTCCATTTTCCTTTCTCTGAAGTTATGGGTGCGTTGCAGGCTAAGAAAGGCACAGATAGACACAGCTCAGAACTGCAGGCAGGTTGCTGTCCTGGGTATTTTCTTCCAACCAAAAGGCAGTGGAATTTGGTAAAGAACCCCCAGTGCTTCATGGGTAAACTCCGACATCCTTCTTACGCAGCTTCAGAGTGCTCCCAACGAGCAGAGCAGATCTTCCCGCAAGGACGTGACACGGGCATCCTCCTTTGGCTTGTCCCTTCCCTGTCTCACCCCTTTTCAGCTTCCAGGGTCACCCTAACTTAATCAAGCGTGTTCGTGATATGGAGTCTTGCTTTCTCTGCTTTGTTGAGATTCCATTGTGTTTAACAAGAAAGCTCTCGGAGCTGATCCTGCACATTTCCTTGTTTTAAAGTTGAGGAAACTAAGGCCCTGTACCATGAAATCATGCTTCCAAATCTGTAATTCCTAACAGAGGTAAAATTAGAATAAAATCAAATGGTTTTCACTACACGGGTCTCAGCTTATAGCTTTCAAAGCTAAATATAATGTTTGACTTTTTCCTCTTTCATGTATTTTTTTTTCAAATGTTATCTATAAAGCCACAGGTTCTGATACGCTTCCGTGCAAGCCCCATGTTGGCTTGGAATCATGTGGCATAGGGGCTATTGTTACGGTCCCAGAATAGTGTCTGGTGTTTTCAGGGACACAAATGGAGCTTTAATCTGTGATGTTCTTCTACTCGATATATTGTATGGGGCGAGAGGCTGAACTCCTCTCAATCCCACCCCGTGAGCCTCAGATGACTGTACACCCTACAGGATCCCTCTTCATACATGGAAGCTGTACAATTAGGCACATTAATAACCAAGCTCTCCAAGAACATCTCTGTGTCAGATCAATCCAAGCCTTAGCACGGCAGCCAGAAGCATTTTCTTGGAGGCTTCTCCTTGACTCTCACTCATTTTCTCACCAATTGCTGGCCCCACTCCTCTGCCCTGGCTCCAACCCCATTATCAGAGATGCCAGGGAAGGCTCTGCAAAGGGGTTGTCTGTAAATGAACAACACAGAGAGCGAGAAGCAGATACTCTAACACCCGACACCCAGAGAGCTCGTGCTCTCCAGGGCGTTGAAGCAAACTGCAGCTCACAGGAGACACAAGAGACTCCATAACAGTGAGAGTTCCTGGACTAGCGGGAGGAGAGGGAGTGGCTTTACTTCCTAGACAGCATGTAAAATGCTCCCTTGCATGTGCGCCTACTTGTATGTTATGCGCGGGGCACCTTGAGTCCCACCGACATCAGGTATCTTCCTGGGTCGTTCTCCCATTTGTGTTTTGAGATAAGGGCTCTCACGGAATCTGAAGCTTGCCACAGGCAACACTCGCTGGCCAGCAGGTCCCTGGAATCTTCCTGTCTGCCTTCCAGTGTTGGCTTTACAGATGTGTTCCACTGCTCCCAACATTTGCTTAGCTGTTGGAGATGGAAGTTGGGTTCTCGGGCTTACATGGCAAGCACCTTGTGCACACCATGCAGGCTCACATCATGGTGTGTCCTGAAGTGAATTAGGTGCTGGGAAAGGAAAATGAATGAATGTATAGACCAACCAGGGAATTTACACATGTGCTCTTGGCAAGGGTGACCTACTAGGACATTCATGGAACTTAATGGCTGTAAACAATCTGTCCTTGTTTTTGCTGGAATGTGCTTTGTGAGGCTGAGACCTGGAGGACACTTGAGTACTCTTGGAACACCCCAGAAGAATCTGACTGTCACTGGCCATCTTACTAGACTCCTCGTCAATCCTGATTTCTCTCTATGGCAATTAGGTAAGCAGAGGCGAATCCTGATGGGTTTTGTTCCTATTCTATGATACAACCAATGTAAATGCACCTCTTAAGCATCTATCCATTGGCCTAATAGCTTGGCTTCCTAATGTCCCTTGTCTACAGATATGGACATTCTTACTTGTTACTTTCTCCCTGCAGAACTTAACTTTCTAGATTTTTTTCTCGAGTTCAGCAACTCCTCCCTTTTTCATTTAATTCTTGCTTTGGTTTGTATCTCCCCAAAGCCAATTCTGAGTCAGAGTTGCTAGACCTTGGCACTGCTGACGTGTTGGGTTGGCTAAGTTTTTGATGTTGAGGGTCCTGAGCACTACAGAATGTGGAGCAGATGTGTAGGCCCCAGACACTAGGTCTGCCCACACAACACCCACAGTGCCTCCAGATAGGGCCAGATGTGATCTGGCAGAAAAACCCCTGGCCTAAGTCAAAGGTTCAATGACAAGTACAGAACAGCTGGAGACTGGATCAACCAAGAGTGGTGAGGGAATATAAAACACCCCAGGGTTCTCCAGAGACAACCCACAAGAAGATGGGTATCTGAATTTAGGTAGGATGGACAGAGAGATACATGGGGACAGGGGCAGGGAGCAAGGAAGAGAAGGAAGAGTAGATGGAAAAGCCGAGAGATGGGGAGAAAGAGAGGAAGGGAAGGGAGGGATGGAAATTGGAATGATTTTGAGAATTCAGCTCAAGTGCTGGTGGTTTTTTATTTGGTTCAAAGGCTGACTTCTCACTCTCAACAAAGACTAATACACTATGAGGTGAGCATTAATCTCTTTTGAGGGTAACATATAACCAGATCGCCTTCCTCTAGCCCCTACTCTTAATGGTTTTACCACCTCTCACATTGCTACATTGGAGGCTAAGTTTACACCAAATAAACTCTTGTGGGAAAAACACATCAAACCATAACATGTTGTAGAAACCACCTCTTCCTCTTAATGGTAGGATTGAACTCCACTGTGTGTATAAGATGACATTTTATTTGCCCATTTGTTAGTCAGTGGACACATGGGCTGTGCCCATCTTTTGCCTGTTGTATGTAAAGCTGCTGTGAACATGAGTTTTGTTTTTTTTTTTTTGTTTTTTTTTTTCGAGACAGGGTTTCTCTGCGTAGTTTTGCACCTTTCCTGGAGCTCACTTGGTAGCCCAGGCTGGCCTCGAACTCACAGCCATCTGTCTGGCTCTGCCTCCCAAGTGCTGGGATTAAAGGCGAGCGCCACCACCGCCCGGCTTGAACATGAGTTTTTAAATATCACATGACATCATGAAAATCCCTGCTTTTTTTGAGTATACATCTAGATGTAGAATTCTTAAATTGCTTTTTAAGAAGCTTAATATGAAACAAACTCATGTGGGAGATGATGTGCAAAAGAGAAAAATGATAGGAATTGAGGGCTGGGAAGTTGGGTCTGTTGGTAAAGGGCTCACTCCACAAGCATCGAAGGACCTGAGTTCAATCTTCAGAAGCTGTGCGAAGCAGTTGGGTGCAGCAGCCCATACTTAGAATACCAGTGTTGGAGAACTGACAGGGAGGAGGTCCCTGGGGCTCACTGGACAGCCAGCATCATCTAGATGGTGAGCCCCAGGTCAACAAATAAGAGACTGTGCATCAAAACAACAAGTGACTGTCTCTTAAGGAAGAACTCCCAGTGTTGATCTCTGGCCTGTATAAAAGCATACATAAAGACACAGACACACACACACACACACACACACACACACACACACACACCTCCAAAGGAAGTGCTAGGAAGAGCAGTTATTGTCTATTTTCAGTATCTGCCCATCAGTCTAGTCTCCAGGAACCAGGTCCCCACCTGAGCTCTGAATCTCAGATCTCTGCGGACTGTTCCTGTGGACATCTCTGTGTTCTAACAGCTGTTTTCTCTGTGTTCTAACAGCTGTTTTCTCTGCCCGCTCCTCTGCCTTCTAACAAAGAGCCACACTTCTGCAACGCCCGTCTTCTCAACCTTCTGCAAGATCTTAAGTGAGTTGTCCTTACAGTTGAAGGCAAGAACATCGCCTGGCAAAGCCAGTGACGAACATTTTTTTTTAAAGTTACCTGAGCTCTATGCCTTAATTCTCTCCCACTTTCTGTTTTCCCTTTGTCTCTGAGAGTTTTGCAGCAAACTGCTGTTTAGCAAAGAGAAGCCAAATCCAGAGCAGGCCAAGCCCTGGCGAGAGGCGGCTTCTTTGTGTTGTTGGTCCCAGCATCACAAGCCACCTGGCCAGACCTGCCAAGTTTTTTGGATTTCCTAGAGGAGGTTTTTATTCTGTCTGCTTGTCTGCACTTGTATACAGAACCTGTAATTATATAATAGGTGAACTTACTGCGTGCTATTGTACTGGCTTTTCTTTTTTTAAACCAGCTGAATTGGTCCTTTTATATTGTGAGCCTATTGTTACCTTGAAAATTGTTGCCGTTTCCTTTTCTCTGGTTTCTGATACTTTTGCCTTTCCACCAGCAACTAAATATTTATGTTTAAAAAAAATCTATTTGTCTTGCGATGAGGTTTTAAAACTTTTATGTTTCCGGACTTAAGTTGAATTTTCTAATGGGATAACTGCATAGGACTACTGATGATGTCATTTTTATTCCTAAAATATCCTGTCTCATTTTTACAAAAGAAAAATCACCTATGCAGGTTATTGAATGCAAAGTATGCATATTTAATTTTTTTATGCGAAGGTCCGGGTCTTCTAATTTGTGACATTCTTAATCTCCTTTTCACTAAATAAATGTTTTATGGTTAGCACATCACATGGACTTTTAAAATAGCTGTGTGGAGTCTAGTAGAGCACATGTTTAATAAAATGGCTGAGGGAAAAGATGATGTTCAAAGAATATCAAAGGAATGGTGCACTGTGATCTGTTCTGTAACACTGTGTATTCAGTCCTTCAGCGTGGTGCTCATTTTTCTTCAAACTAATTCACTGGATGGATGCTGACACAAGAAGTCTTTGTTTCTGTGGGCTGGGTTTCCCCACACTCCAGATCTATGGACTACATTGTCATTGAGTGGTCCTCCCTTTCCCCCTACCCTCTTCACCTAAACGACAAGTGTGAAGAGAGAGGACAGACAGCTGATTTTCCCCCCTTGTCTTCGACACTCAAGAGATGTTGAAACTGAAGTGCTGAGAACAGCCACAGAAATTCTGTGAGCCTTTAGAGGTGGTGGCCAATGATTCTGTGGCTGTTGTATTTATGGCTGGGACTGTTAATACACCAGACTAAAATAGCTTTTAGAAAATACTGTTTCCTAATAATGTTCTGGGTAGGTGCTTCTGAAGACAGCTGTTTCATAAGACAGTGGATGAAGTAACTTAATAAGGGCTGGACATTAAAGTTTTATCTCTGAGTGCATGTCCTAAAGAAAAGAACTTGTGGACAGCTGCTACTCTCCATTGGCTCCACCTCCCATTCCTTTTGCCCAGTGCTGTATTTCTGTTCTCATCTTTACAGCTGTTGCAGAATTCTTGTGGATAAGGTAGAACAGTGGTTCTCAACCTTCCTAATGCTATGACCCTTTAATACAGTTCCTCATGTTGTGGTAACACCCCCCACCACCATAAAATTATTTTCATTGCTAGTTCATCACTGTAATTTTGCTACTGTTATGAGTCTCATAATATAAATATCTGATATGCAGGATATCTGATATGCAACCCCTGTGAAAGGATCCTTAAGCCCCGTGAACCCTCTTAAGGTTGAGAACTGCTGAGGTAGAGGACATACCAGTTTCTCTATGATGGGAAATTATGATGCTTTTATAAAAAAAAAAAAAAAACTGATCATATAAGAAAATTATCCATTGAATAGGTCATTTACTTCTATAAAATCATGGAAATAAGACGATTTGGCAATTCGTGTTACATTGGAATGTTATCAGAAACATGCAGGTGAAAATTTTCAGAGGCGAGCAGTGACTATAAGCTAGAACTGATGCAAAGCCAAAGAAACATGTATAGGAAATGCAGAAGAGAAAATAAATACAAATCACATGCTTGGATTGACTCGGCAATTCAGAAAAGATATGGTCAAGAAAAATTTGATGGTTAATATTGATTGACAAGTTCTTGAATCACCTAGGAGATGAGCCTCAGGACATGCCTGTAAAGAAGTTTCTAGACTGGGTTCCTTCTGTTGGGAAGACTCAACCTGAATGTGGGCAGCACCATTCTGGGGGCCGGGATGTTCCAGACTGAGTGCAAAGGAGAAAGGGGCTGAACCCCAGCTTTCCTCATCCTCTGCTTCCTCACTGTGATACAATATGACTAGCAGCCCCCTATTTCTGCTGCTGTATCTTCTCTGCCATAATATACTCAGCTTTCAAATTGTTCACTGTAATAAACCCTTCCTTTCTTAAATTGATTTTTATCTGATATTATGTCACAGCAAGGAAAACTGTAGCTAATATATTAACTGTTGTGTAAATCAACAAAATCATAAATGTCTTCAGATACTGACTGGATCCATTTAGAGGCATTTTTTTTTCAAGACTCAATCCTGTAAAGAGAACTCTCCCCTTGCCCCCATCAGCCAAAGGGCCAAGAGTCCCTTAGAGATGTCTTGATAAAAAGATAGAAGTGCCATCCTGAGATCCATGACCCTCCAGGAGAATACAACTGCTATTGGTGGAAGTATTAAGGCAAATCCACATAGTTAAAAGGGAAGTTTATTTGGGGGGTTTACTTACAACAAGTAAAGGGATAGATTCCAGGGTCTGGGAGAGGTGTAGTGCAGTCCAGCAGTGTTCTCTGGAGAACTCTGCTCGGTCGACCATCCAACTCCAGGCTTACTGGAACCAAGAGCGCCAGCACACCGGGATCTCAGGTCTTAAGAGCTCCTATCTCGACCTGCCTCAGGGGCCAGTCATAGGTAGGCATGACAGTAACTGGAAGCCTCAGTGAGGGTAGTACTTCAAGGTCATAGCTGTAACAGCTACCCACTACAACTGCACATTTTATTAATAAAGTACGAGGGCAAAACCACTTCTCATGATTTGACATCTATGCTAAAATTAAAAACAAACTACAGTTTTTCGTCCCAGCAGGAAGGCTGGAATTAGCATGACAGATGAACCTGCAGCTGATCATTCCATCCCACTTCCATTCCCTACAAGGCTCCTGGCAGCTCACCTGTTTATTTGTGGGTGAGCATCAAAGATGAACCTTGAGAAATGAGAAGGGAGAATCAACTACAAGACTTAATCCTAACCTATTCAACTTGTATGATCCCTCTGGGCGAACCAGATAGTGCCTTTCTTTTCAATTATCTTACCTGGAGCTTGGGTATATAAAATACATAAAACCAAATTCATTAGCTGTTGCTAAATGGAGGGCAGGGAACTGGAACCTCTTGGGATCCATTGCCTGTCCACAAACTGCCTTGGAATCTAGGGTTTTCAAAATACAATTTGGAAGAAGGTTCTCTCTCTCTCTCTCTCTCTCTCTCTCTCTCTCTCTCTCTCTCTCTCTCTCTCTCTCCCTCCCTCCCTCCCTCCCTCCCTCCCTCCCTCCTCTCCCCTCCCCTCCCCTCTCCTCCCCTCTCCTCTCCTCTTGCTCCTCTCTCTCCTACATCTGAACATGGATGCCATTCACAGATTTAAAAAAACTTAACGTGTCAACTTTGGGCTTCCATCTGCACACATGTGTGCATGCACCTGTACACACTCATGTAGCCACACGTTTGTTGTGATTACACAAGCAAACACCATGCACACATACACATGTAGAAAAAAAGAGAATGGAATACAAGAGAAATTTTTCATCAGTAATCTTTATAACGAAACTGGGGAGTTGGAGAGGGTAAGGGGCAGCTTAAACCGTATAGTATTCTTGAATTGTATCCACACATTTTTTTTTTTTTGTAGAGCGCCAGCCTCCCAGCATCTCCTCTGCTTTGTTTCTCTGTTTCTACCTTCAAATTTACATCAGTACAGTGACATGTTGGGAGAAAAGCATGGCAAAGCTTCTACCTTTCAAAGCAAGGAAAGAGAAGAAAGGTAGAAACCTTATGGGTTTTTTCTCCCTGTCACATAGCAACATAGAACAACATGGGATTAAGTTCTGTCCTAGGAAAATCATATCCTCTGGCCATTGGGGAGAAAGAAAAAAAAAATGTTCTCAGTAGAGTTAATCCGTACCTCTGGGCTTCCATGTAATTTTGTTTTATCTTAATTTTAAGACACTTGATATTTGGTTTGAATGATAATTTAAGGATAAACTAGCCTTATTTTCCTATTATATTGCAAACCCCTCAAGGGCAGGGACTATTCCATACAGAACTCTAAATAGTTTATAGGGCTAAATTTGTTGACCAGAACAGTGTAACTATGACAATTCTTTATGGCAAAGTTAATTGAGGAAAATCCTAAACTTATCTTCTAAAAGCAGAGTTGGCAAATTACAGCCCATAGGCTACACGTGTTTGTAAATAAAGTTTTATTAGAACACAATCATGCTATTTTTAAAATTATTGTCTACAGCTGCTTTAACAACAGATTAGTTCCAATAGAAGCCACATGGCTCATGATGCCAAAATTATATATTATCTGGTCCATTGTAGAAAATGTTTAACCACCTATGGTCTACAATCAAGGTAATTTAATACATGTAAATATTATATAGGTGTGTGTGTATGTATATATGTATATATTCTCCTTGTTGTTGAGTTACTTTGAAATATTTCTTTTTTTTTAAATACTTAGTGTTGATGCCTCACCTTTTAGAAAATTGTCATGTCAGTCATTTCAAGTAGGTATGGAATTAATTTGTCCATTCTAATTAATTATCCTTAGCTATCTCTGGGGTTTTAACCATACAGTGGGAAAAATAATCTTCCCTTTCATGTCATATTGATCAAAAATCTTGGGGCTGGAGATGACTCAGAAATTAAGAGTAGATACAGATCTTGCAGAGGACTCAGGTTCAGTTCCCAGCACTGGGCATCTCATAACCAATTATGACTCCAGGTCTCAGGCTTCAAATGCCTTCTTCTGGCATCCATGCACAGATACACACGCATGGTGTACACACAGTAAACAGATACACATACACATGCACACACACAATTTTTTTGTGAAATCTAGCATTATTTTCCAAAATGCTAACTCATACTAGTTTCCATCTAAATTGCCTAGTGGAGACATGGTCACAAGTAACTAAGAAAGGGGATATTGAACTGATTTCAGGAAAGGCTAGTTCACGTACCAACTACTGGCCTTACCAATAGTCAGGTTTTTTGTTTTGTTTTGTTTTGTTTTGTTTGCTTTCCCTCCTTCCTTTCCTCCTAGATAAACTAAATGTTTTCACATGCAAAGTTTCAACAGGGTCACTTTGAGCAGGTGCACATTAAACCATGACATCCCACTGCAACTTGTTACCAAATAAGAGCCCTGTATCTCTCACTGTACGTGTGTTCAGTCTATCGGGTACTCCTCCTGCTTCATTCATGTGTTGGATTGGTTACCATTGCTGCAAGATGGGCTACCCTGATACTGAACTCATAGCTCCTATGTTCAACACAGAGTGTTAATAATCACCCAGTAAAATGTTGTTGATAAAGGATGGTGCCCCAATGCACAGGAAGTTGCTTCTCCAGTGGAAATATGGCTCTTGTAGAAATGGCATATCAAATTTCAGTGAAGAAGATAATATATGGCAAAGGACAGGCAATGTGCTTCACTTGGAAAACCCAAACAGGTCAGAAAATTATCCCATGTCACTGCCTTTTGACCTCAACCTCGTGGGCACCCATAGCACCTTCTAACTCACCTCTCCTTACAGTCAGTGTTCACCTTGCACCACAGTTCTGTCTCTTCCACGTGTTTTCTTCCACGTGACGTATTAGTTCTGAATCTCCTAAGATTGTAGGACTTACATTGGCATCCCCATATTTCTAACAGTGCCCAGAAAAATGTTAAATAATGATTTAGTTAAGCAGCAAGTATTCAAAAGTAAGATTCAAGAAAGAAATGAAACTGTGTATCAGAATTGAGAAGGGCAGGGTAACCTTTTTGAACATGGATACATCAGGAGGAGAATATCTAACCCCTTACCCCCCCCCCACACACCCCACTTCAATTCAACAGCATCTAAACTTCTCAATACTTGAACGTAGTCTATAGGAGATCTGGTTGATTCAGTAGAAAACTTAGCATAGGTTGTATTCTCCCTGCCTGTCTTATAGCTTGGAGACACTGATTTCAATCTGAAGTAATTACTGTTATCCAATGTCATCCACACATAATTAGCCTTAAATTATAATGAATTAACATGGTTTGCCCTGTTCATGAAGTGAAGTGACTCTGATACTGTTTTTTTTTTCTTTCTCTCATGTCTTTCCATACAGAAATACTTTAAAACTTTCCTTCTACTAGAAAGGATCCACTCTGGAATGTCAGCTCATAGTAAAGGCAGATAGTGGAGGACAGCTGGTCAACCAGACAGAGCTACAAGGCAAGGCTATGGCTCTTATATACTTTTCTTTCTCTGTGGCATTCCAATTCTTAGCTCTGTCTTCATTATCTGTGATCTGGGTGGACATAGAAAGAGACCCAATATGAGGAAAATAAACCAAACAAATTAATGTACCTCCTTAAGAATTTAGAATAATAATCCTGCTTGTTCCTCAACAGACAAATACATACACACACACACACACCACAATGACAAAGCATTAGTACAAACTCCAAATTGATAGAAAATAAGAACACAGCAAAGACACAAGGTTGTATAAACCTTCTGAGTGCTATTGATTTTATAGCACTAAATAACACAATGGCAAGTTCATTTGGAGTTAATAGCGATAGATAGATAGATAGATAGATAGATAGATAGATAGATAGATAGATAGATAGATGGATGGATGGAAGATGGATATGAAAGATAGATATCGGCAGATAGAGATAGACAGACAGACAAACAATGGTTGGGTAGGTAGAAAGGTAACTGTGATTCCTAGACATCCAGATCTGGGTCTGGAACTCTAACCTCAGGTTTTCTTTTCCATCCTTATTTCAAAGTCATAAATTGGCAATTATGTCAATGGAGTATCTCCCCATGGAAAGTTTTCATACATTAAAAACTCATCCCAGATTCTGAAACCCTCACTAAAATTCACTTGTTGCTGAAGTACTTATGGCTGAATGGAGTCTTGAAAACAAAAATACCATTTTTCTCTTCAAGGAAGAAATGAAACAATGCCTTTATTGTCAGAATTTAATTTCCACCCCGTTATGCATGCCTCCCGTATGTCATTGATACATAGTCCATTATGTACCTCCTATCATATTTGCTCTGACTATTGTCTCGAGATGATGTCGAAGGACATTAGATACCAGAGACTAACTCTGCAGGAGTGAATTAACGTCAGTGTTGAAGGAGTCTATAATCATATGATTAAATGGGCTTTCAGGAGGCCACACAGGGTGCCGATGACAGAGTCACGAATGGAATCTAGGAATTCTGACCATTTGTCTTGTTCTTTGCACACAAATGATCCAGGCTGTTGTTAGTATTTAGTAAAGGTTGCTGAAAGCAGTCCATTTGCTGGTAACATGAGGGAATTTTTTAAAATCTCCAGTGGAAATTTCAGCAGTGTTTTTCAAAGTTCTGAAAGTAAGCATTAGATATGTATGATTACAGATGCAGGGCTACTGTTCTGAGGTTAGGTTACTGCAACTTGGATAGTGTGCTAAAACATGCCCTAACAAAACAGAAATCTGCCACTTGCAAGAATGGAATGATAAAGAAATATTGATACCAAATATGAAATTATTACAATGCAGTAAGTAGCTAAGTGTATGGAGTCAGGCTCCCTTGAGTTCAAATACTTCCCTTTCACCAGTTGGCCTTTTAATCGTAGATCAGCATTTCTCTTTTGTAAGGCCTCTGTACTCGCAAATTCTGGTTGCTATGCTTGTTGTACAGACTAAATAAAATGAAGTATTAAAAAAAAAAAACCTATGTAAGACAGAACGTTTGAGATGCCTAGTACAATGTTGTCATCATTTGGAGATGTTTCTCAATCTCCTCACACAAACAGCTGAACAACTAAACAACAGAATGTGAACAGGTATTTGCTGTACAACACAGTGAACAAGCTGTCAACCTAAGCTCCAAAACAGAAGACAAGAACACATCAACCACGGCCACCAACAAAGCCCTCAGAGGCATCCACACAAAAGCCAAGGGATCCTCTGCTAACCAGGATATCACCAGGAAGGTGCCCAAGGGTTTTGGTGAGCGTGTATACGGTCGTATAAGCAAAGCTGTATGCTATAACAACACAGGCAGTGTGGCTGCAAGATGGCAGCAGGATGAGAGCAACCATTTCAGTTGAGGATGGCAGGGTTAGGCTTATTCTAAGACACTGTGTTTACAACAGAACATAAAGCGAATGAGTAGTTATGTGACAGCCTGTCATTCCTCATGCACCTAGAACCAAAATCAACATTCTAGAATTTTCAGCAGGTAAGAAACGGTAACGACAGACAGAAAAATTTGTGTTCCCGATTGAACTGGAAATATCAATATGGATTCACATGACATTCTATCTTTATAGATGCGCATCTTAAGATTTCATATATAATATTTAAATCTACAGCAGCTCATTTTTTCTCCCTCTTGCTATGCATATTTACAATATATTTTGTATTTCCTGGAAAGTTGTAGAAACAGTATTCATCATTAGAGTGCTGAATGCCATACCCTATTAAGTGAAACTTAGCCTTCTTAGAGAAACATAGCTGATATTACTATTTTTTAATAAATGCATTTTTCCTCTGTGAACCTAAAATTTTTAACATTTTCTATAAGATTTCTTTTACTGTTCTTTATAATTACAGTTTGTCATAGAGGAACCTGGAATTATTAACTTTAAGAATGCAAAAGTAAATATAGAATAATTGGACATTTAACTTTAATTTTTTTCTTTTGAGACAGGGTCTTGCTATGTAGCTCAAGTTGGCCTTTATCTCCTAAGTGCTGGGTTTATAGGCATACAGCACCAGGTCTGGCTTTATCTTTCATTTCAGTTAAAATTTCATCTTCGATTAGTTATGGACACACAAAAAAATCAAATTTAAAAACACTAAAAATTATACAACTAAATTATGTATCTACAAAGTACATTATGTATTTTATACCACATGTTTGTATTTATTAAACTGAAAAAACTTATGGAGAAATGTGACTAGTGGTCCCATTTGGGAAAGAAAACAATGTAAACTACATGAGGTAGCTCTGAGGCTAAGGTCCACATTCTTAGAGTAGTGGTTACTCTCTTGGTACCCACCACCAGACCTGACTTTTTAAATGTTGTCTTTGGTGATTGAACTCGGGACCTTGTGCTTGAAAGGCAAGTGTTTTACAGACTAAGCTATCTCTCCATCTGAGAACTGCTGTTTCTTTATCATCATACCACCTCTGTTTTGAAAAGATATAGGAATACAATTGTGTAAAGGCTCTTGATGTGGGAAGTTTACCCTTGATTAATACATTAGATCCTGGTTTTCTGTAAAATTCCTTTTGCAAAGGTGGCTATAGGTCATTGTCAGAGATGGAGCTAAGATGAGAAGAAGTTGGACAGACTAAGGGGGCCACAAGCCAAGGACAGTGGGAAACTTCTAGAAACTCCAAGATACAAGCCTTTGGAAGGGGTGTGGCCCCACCGTGCTCTTCATTTTCATTCTGTAAGATTCATTGCTTTCATAAGAAAACAGATATGCCATTTTCAGGCAGTAAATCTGGCCATTTATTTCAGCAGCCATTGGAAATTGAAACAGAGATATCCTACAAAATAACTAGTCACTCATCTTCGACATCATCTGCCAAATATTGTCTCAGGTTAGCAGATGTTAAGAGAGACTTAAGAACTAAACCTTCTGCGGTCCTGGGGGGAGGGAATGAACGTCAGCTGGACCACTGGCAAAGATCAAAGAGCATGTCAGACAATTTTGAACACAAAAGAGTGCTGTGATGGTAGGTGATGTACCTGTTAGGAGCAACTGGATGTACTTCTATGCGAGGATAGTTTCTAGTGATGAGGATTGAAGCAAGGGCCACATGCATACTAGGCAAGCATCCTAGGACTGAGGCGTACCATGGCCTTTGTGAAGGATTTTGAAAGTCTGAAGCTACTTGAAAAAGAAAAGTTTTTTTTTCAAAGTACCGCAGCAAGTAAATCAGTGAAATCCCTCTTCATTTCCTTCACAATTCAATGAGTAATTAATACTGATTTGCCAGTGCCCATGCACCGAACATTCTAGCACATCTCCACAGACAGTATCTACAACAGTGGTTCTCAACCTGTGGGTCATGACCCCTTTAGGAGTCAAAGGACCCTTTGATAGGGGTTTCCTAAGACCATCATAAAACATAAATATTTACCTTACCATTCATACAGCAGCAAAATTACAGTTACAAAGTAGCAACAAAAATAATTTTATGGTTGGGGGTCATCACAACATGAGAAACTGGATTAGAGGATTTCAGCTTCAGGAAGGCTGAGAACCACTGATTCTAGAAAGATGAATTATTGTGAACATGTGTAGTGCAAAGATGTATAGAGGACTTAGTCTAAGGCCTCATGACCAAGAAACGGTTCCCAGTCTGGTGTCTATGCTGTCTACAACTCACAAACATGAGGAGTAGATTTCACTGCTCAATCAGGGTGGAGCCTTGGACCATTTAGAAAAATCTGCTCATTTCCTGGTCTCTGTCTGTGTTCTGGATGGGTGACATTGACAGGTAGCTGAACACCAGGAGCCAAGTCACTACAGCAGTTACACGTTCACCTCATGAAGAATATAACCCAAAATGTGGGTTCTACAGAACAAAGGGGTTTTTTCTATAGAAATGTCTGTGTGTTGTTTCATTCATTGCTTCTCTTAACAAACAGATTCATCATCCAGCCACTGGTTGAAATTGCTAGAAACTTCCTCTTCCCCCCACTTCCGTCAAGACTTCCGGAAGTCCTGTCTTACTTCCCGTTTGATGTGGTATCTGCACGGTTGTTTTCTAAGGAGCGTGCCTCTTATGCTGGATGCACCCTTCTGCCACGAGGCTGAGGCCTGCAAAGGTTGAGAGAGGGAATAATAAGGACTAGGACCCAAGTCCCTAGAACTCAGATCACAGTGGCAATCTGATCTGGGAAGTGGAAAAGAAGGGGGAGGGGAGAAGACGTCAGACACTGTCTACTACCATTTGAAGCCCTTGAGGGTAGAAGACACATTACTTTCCATGCCTTATGTTGAATGAAGCATATGGTCAGCGCTCAACAATAATAAATAATTAGCCATATTGGATTCACATGTTTGATTCACCATATGTAGAGATTAAAATGTGCCTCTGAAAATAAGTTTCTGAAAAGAGATCCTTGGATATTTTCTGGTAGAGGCTGTAATCACAGCATTTTCTTTCTTTCTTATTATTTTTACAGAATTTTGGATAAGTTAAATTTATACCATTCCCCCTTTCATTATACAATAAACTCCTTTTTAATATTATAAATGCCTGCAAAGTTGTTACCTTTAGAGTCTTTCCCCACACAAGTATCCACACAGAGATATGGATAGTGTTAGACCTAGCTATTTATCTATATGTAATACAGAAACCAATTATTCACTGGTAAATTTGTGCATTTCATTTTCCCATACAGTACATTCGCTTTAATGACACACTTTCTAATCTCTTTTTGCCTCTTTGCCTCCGATATTTTTGAATTCACATTTCCTTCCCCTTGTCTGTATTTAAAAATAATAATAATCATTTTATACACCTATTACAAATAACAATACCTGGTCTTTGATTGAATCCTAACATTGCAATTCATTCTCAGGGTTCGGCTGCCATTCATTCATGGCTCGAGCAGCGCTCTCATTATGTATGACATCAGCAGAAACTCTCGATTCAATTGCAGCCCTTTATTTAATTAGGGACTCGGTATTATTTGGTTTGGAGTATCCAGAATTAAAAATAGCCCCTTCCACTGTGTAATGGGAAGGGAAGAAAACTTTGAATATATATTCTAATTGATATTTTTAATGCTTACTCTAAAAGCAATCAAAACTTATGTTAAATATTAATTATAGTATTTTCCTCAGCCTTTGTGCACCTTGATTTATGGCTGCCCTTTTGGGTTCACTTTTAATTACATTACAGGAAAACAAAGGCTATTTTTATGGAAAGAGTTATTTAGCACAGACAATACTTTGAATGGAGGTGGTTATACTGAACTTTATGTTAAACTTAATTTTCAAAAGCATATTTAACACAGTTTGCTGGGCTTTGTAAAAAAAAAATTATTTTTCCTTCCTTTAACAACATACTTCTCTGGTCTCTATATTAGAAATCAGGGACAAAGCTCATAAAGGAACAAAGACCCAAAATCAGGGATGGTCTTTTAAAAGAGGTACAGTTTCAAAGACTCCCAAAGATATAAATCAAAGTGCTTTTGAATACAGAGAGCATTCTAAAAAGAATATTGAACTGTTTGCTTAAAATCTCACATTATTTCCTGCTTTTTAAACCCTATTCCTTTTTGAAGGCTAGCACCAGATAGGGACAAAAGGAATATTTTCATGCAAAAATCAGGGCCAGGTACAGAGGCACAGCCAGAGTCTATTTCAAGTAGGGACAGGAATTTAATTCAAGTTATTCTCCGCTTTATTCCACGTTTAGCAGATTTGAAGGTTTTCTCCACCTCTGACACACACAGACATCACTTGGTAATGTTTGCCCCGGGGCTGGGCTCCAGGAAATCTTGGTGTGGAATTTTCTGTCCCCTTGGAATGGATTCTGAATTCACTATAGAGTCCCCATGTATCTGGTCAAGGACAGTTGGCTTTATTTCATGGCATTGCCCTCTGATCCCCCTACCACGGAAGGTGAATTGTCACTCTTTCTTCCTTTCCAACACTCTATGTCACCCACAGGTGGGTCTTACCCTAGATGCTGTTTCTAAAAGTAAAAAAGAATATCTTCACACAGCTCGGAGGACAGAGCTGCTACTTGCCTTGTTCTAGATTTATATTTTTCCATGTTGATATTTTTATATGGAGAATCTAAAGCATTTGCTGGGTCCATGTAAATACAAAAAGTAACTAGTGAACACTCATAACAAATTTTGATTTGCCAAAGTTTTGACTAACTGCAAGGCTTAAGCCCCTATGATGTGTGTGTTTCATTAAAGAAGTGGAAGACTGTACCTCTGAGCAGAACAGGTATCTGTGATTTCTCATGTTTCCATAGCAACGTGTAATTTTTATTGAACTGTGGAATAAATAGGCAAATAAAACATGCATAAAATATTGATATGGGCGCAGAAACCACTGTCCTGAGACTCCAGTGACTTATGGTCACCATTGTCTCTCTTAACTTCTGCCGTCATTTTCCCAGTCACAGCATATTTCTATTATGATTTCTTTACTCTCCACCTAAGGAGTGAAGTTGGCTTTTTCAAAGGAGACTTTAAACCGAGTTTTGTAGTCTGTGTTCTCAAGAAAATGGCCAAGGAAGGGACAGAACCATGGAAAGGGAAATGGCTCTGTAACCTCTTTCTTCGGAGCCCAGGTGACTTGCTGTGTCCTCCACCAGGTTTTCAGAGCTGGAATGATTTTTGTGAATTTTTTTATAGTAACTTCTATTCTGTGTTTAAAATATTTAAGAATAGCAGGAAGGTAACAAGAAGAAATAGGCATGAGTGTGTCTGAGGAGCTGTTTTAAATGAAAGCTATTCCAACAACACTGGTTGGGTAGACAAAATAATTAAATAAATGAGATCGGAGTATTCACCTGGAGTTTGAAAAAAAAAAAAAGAGAAGAAATATAGGGTGTAATTTGGGCTATGAAGATGTCTCAGTCAGCAAAGACTCTGCTGTGCAAGCACAAAGACCCAAGTTCAAATCCCCAGCACCCACTGAGCCATTTTGCACACCCGAGCTGAAAAAGACACACACCGTGTGATAGCATTTCAACTGAGAATGGGGTTGAAAATGTAAAGTTTATATACATCCGTGAGGAAGATGTGAGCAGAGATTACATAAGCAAACCAGACTCGAAGAACGATTCAGTGACAGCCGTAGAAAAAGGAGTGTTGTTTCTTGACACTGACACTATGGTATGAGCAGGGAAAGGCAGACCACTCATGGCGTCACTTCTTTCAATATAAAAAGAATGTCAGTTAGTAAGAGAATGGCCCTGAGTATGAGTGCATTCCCACTGTGGAATACTATGCTGCCAGCAGAAGGGGGAAGCTGGTCACTGAGTCTTATTCAGTTGTATCTAAGAACGGTATTAAATGAAGACAGCAGGAGGCAAGCAAGTGTTGAGGTATATTTCCATCCTTGTAAAAGTGTAAGGTGAAAAATGTGAATTCATATGCTGCTATGTATATACTCAATCACTGGTATCCAAGAAAATGGGTCACCTCCCAGGACAGCCATTTGCATTTTGGAGCGCGAGGGTGAGGTAACAAGTTTTATCCTTGTGTATATTTGAGTCTCATGTACCTACTTATTGAGCTTCCTTAACTTGTTAAAGCAAAATAGGTGTTGATTTTAATGGCAGTATAAAAGTAAATATTATTATATGTTCATTACCTGAGAATGTTAAGTCACAAACGACCAGGCTGTGATAACTTTCAGAAACAGAGATAAGTAGATCTTAGGCTAGACTTGAAACCATAAACTAAGAAGAACAGAAGAATCAGGTCTGGGAGAAGACCTTACGTCTGCATCGTTCAAGTAAGTACGAGGTAGCTAGAGGGACGAGGTGAGAATTACAGAAAAGGAGAGGGTGGGAGGAACAGAGGTATTCAATTATGTCCAGTTTGCTGGGAGAGCAAGATAATGGGTTCATAGAAGTTCAAAACAAATATTCTAATAGCATGGTTGGAAGTCCACGTTCTTAATGATTATGTTGCAAAAGTAGCTCATTTTGCATAAATTCTCATACGAGGACAAGCAGGATGATATATTAGGAGAGGCCATGAACTTGAATTGGGGAGACATTTAGTCTGGTCCCGGTTCTGTTATTAATTAGCCGAGTAACCTTGAGAAGGTCACATTGTATCTTCAGGCCTCAATTATAGTGTGTCTGATAAAGGGGATGGGGGCCAGAAATTAGATTCAAAATTCCACAATCACTTTTTTTTTTTAGCCAAAGAATACTATTTTCAAATGAAATGTCAGAGCAAACAGTAAAATGCATAAAAGCAGGGTAACTCTATGTAAAGTGGGGGGAGGTGCCCCCGAGCCCACTCACACACTATCTTCCTTTCTCATCATGGTCCTCTTCAATGGAGACAAAAATGAAAGCCCTGGGAACTGGCAAAGCTCAATTGAAAACTATTTCACTAGATGGTTCCTAAGGCTCCTTTTCATAAGAACATTCCACAACTCTAGGAGGTAATTGACTCACAGGTTTAATCATGTTGTGAAATTTCTACACAAACAGTTGCCAAAATAGTGGCGGCAGTGGGAGGCCAGACAGGAAGTAGTTGTGTCAACCAAGACTTACTAAGCTTTTTTTTTTTTTTTTTTAGTGCTAGTGCACCGCCACACACACACACCCTATGTCACAAGACTCATAACTGCCCTTTTCTGACTCTCACACTGTATTGGGTTTTCTTTTTATAAAGCCTTCTTAGAGTTCTGCAAACTTTTAGAATACATGACTTGGTAGGCTTGCCAGTGTTGTGTTTTTCCAATGAAATACCTAATGCAGGTAATGAGAAGGGTGTCTTTAGCTCACACTCAAGGAAGTTCATATCCTAAGAACAAGCAGGCCCCATTATCCTGGCCCTAGGTGAGGCCACAGTGGTAGACTGTCATAGCAAGAGGAGGTGTCTGAACAGTGACAGGGACAGAACGATGGAAGGGGTGGAGATGAGTCCTCTCATAAGTGTTAAAGGGTTCTGCAAACACTGCAAAGAGGGTCTGTGTATAATAACTCCCTCTCCCAATGACCTAAAGTCCTCTCCCCAGGCCCCACCCTGGTAGACTGTGTCTTTGACATGTGGGCCTTCAGGAGACATTCATCAATAAAACTATAAAGGATACTATGTTGTACCCAGTGAGGAACTGCCTTGTTTATTATCTTTCTTCTTTCCTTCTGAGATTCCTCTTCCCCATAGCACAGAACTATGGTCCACTCTGTGTGGCTCTTGTGCTCACCTCTGTTCTTGTGTTACCTTTCTTTATTGCAGCATTCCGTTCCTATGTCTTTCTTGACCCACCTTTAGTGTCCCAATCTTGTCTCCCCTTGTGTTCAATTTTCTGTTAAACTTGTCTAACTTCTAAAATTCAGATACTTTGATTATAGTGCTAAACTATCCATTTAAATAATTGTTTATAGATTATATACACACATGTATATATTAATTCTTCTTCCTTAGTTTTATTTATATTTATATTCATTTTGGTAGTGTGTTCATTTGTGTGTGACAATGTGTCCACATATTTGGGCACATATGGGGGCTACAATTTGGCATTGGGATATCTTTCCCCCATTGCTTCCTTAGTTTTTGAGACAAGTCTCTTACTGACCCCAAAGCTCTCCATTCTGGCTAGACTGGCTGGCTAGTAAGAGTCCCTAAGATGTGACCCCAGCGTGAGGTTACAGAATCAGTAACTTTAATCATGAAAGGCAGAATCTTCAAAGTAAACTAAAAGTAAAAAAATGTTTTTTTACATAATCATATAAGATAAAGTAAGATTTTTCAATTATGTACTAAGTAGTTTAGAATACCCATGATGTAATTGTTAGGCATAAACTGGGGGAAGGGTCTATCATTAAGATAGTCAAGATACAGAAAGCATTTTATTTTGCCATGCTTAGAAATCCCAAGCCATTGCAGTCACTGTCACTTCTTTCCAACACCTAGAACACATCAACACTCATTTTAACTTATTTCTTCAATTAATTCCAGAATTCCATCATGCTAAAATTGTTTAGAAAGCCTGGAGGAAGGACTTAAGAAATTGTGTTTATTCACATGTAAGTATGTGTTTAAGGAATGAATTTGTTTCCCTTGGATTCATTTTATTCTTTTTTTCCCCTTAGTTTTCTTATATTTTAATGAGAGTTGTATTTGTAAAGCAATTTTAAAAACTATATTAAAATTTAGCCTGCAAAAGGGGTTGCTTTTGAAATGAATTAACTCCCTCTGCCACACTATTCCTCTCTTGCCCTTTGTACCTCAAGTGCTTGCAGCAAAGTGATAAGACCTACAGCTGCCATCTGGCTTCAGATAGCTCTTCACCAGCCAGTGGTTCCCAGTGTCCCAATGATCCATGAGCCATATCTAAGTTAGTTTATTAAACACCTTCAGATGTATGGGGTCCACTTCAGACAGGGGCCATGAAGGGTATACCTCCCAGTCTGTGTTTCAAATACCCCACGATGATATAGCCGGACACATCATGACCATAGTATAAAAATAGTATTGGACCATGTTACTGCTGGCCTTTAATTGTTCTTGTGAAGATGTGTCACTCTGATTCTTATTAAAATAGCCATTGACTGCTTCCTCCACGGTCATTCTGGAGGAACCTGCCTGTTTCCTCTTCCTTCTCCCTGCTCCTCCCTCCCACACTGCCCTCTGGAGTCCTCTTTGACATTCTACTTCTGTTCCACCGAGGAGATCTCATGTCCTGCTCTTCCAGTCACTGTCACCTCAATCCACATTCCAGGACACCCGACCATATCTGTGGACAGATCTTTAGCTGTCATTTTCTCACCATTTAAGGAGCTTCCTGTAGGGTAAAGGCTGTTACCCAACACTTGTGGCCAAGCAGGATTTTTGTTTTTTTTGTTTTTTTGTTTTTTGTTTTTTTCTGATTATCACCAGGTGGGAAAACACAAGGCCCACCATGGGGAAGGTTCCTAGTGAGACTTCTTACTTCTCTCTATGACTTTTATTATGAATAATCAAAGACAAGTGAAAGACATTAAAGACAGGAAGAAAATTAAACTCTTCTCATGTCCACAGTGGTCACTGGTAGTCAGGAGATTATGGTAAATCTACCAACATTTAAATTCTTCATTTAATCTTAGTCAGGTTTCTTAACTTCTTCAACTTTCTGTATATTCATCTATGACTCAGGTGAGCATAGTAGTCCCTAATACCTAAAAATATCTATGATATTCAGGATTTTTACTGAATATCATATCTACAAAAAAGTGCATACTCATAAATCAAATGTTAAGGAGAATTTTACTTTTATAAAGAGAATAGACCCACAGATACAACACCCAGTCCAACAATACTATCTCGCCAATGTTTACCACTCTTGTGACCTCTAGCTTCATAGATTCCTCTATGTACATACAAAAATCATGCAACCTGACCAGGCAGTGGTAGTGCATGCCTTTAATCCCAGCACTCAGGAGGCAGAGCCAGGCAGATCTCTGTGAGTTCAAGGCCAGCCTGTTCTACAGATCGAGATCCAGGACAGGCACCAAAACTACACAGAGAAACCCTGTCTCAAAAAAAACTTGAAAGAAAGAAGGAAAGGAAGGAAGGAAGGAAGGAAGGAAGGAAGGAAGGAAGGAAGGAAGGAAGGAAGGAAGGGAGAAAGAAAGAAAGAAAGAAAGAAAGAAAGAAAGAAAGAAAGGAAGGAAGGAAGGAAGGAAGGAAGGAAGGAAGGAAGGAAGGAAGGAAGGAAGGAAGGAAGGAAGGAAGGAAGAAAAAGAAAGGAAGAAAAAGAAAATTGTGCAACCTGGATTCATCTGTTAGCTTCTTTGTCATTATGTTTGGGAAGGCCGCCCTTGTGGTTACACATAGAGTTTGTCCATAGCATTTGATGTTACATAGTGTTCCCTTTTGTTAATACAACACAGTTTATCGTCTGTTCTGTTATTTATACATTTTTTTTGCTAGCTTTCTTGGTTGGAAGTTTTAAAAATTAATATATTATGCTGTAGATAGGAATGTCTTTAAAATCTATGGAATATTTCTGTTGGGTCCATTCTTAAGGAAAGAACCTCATGACTCATACAATGTGTGCATATTAGCATTTAGTACATCTGTCAATGGTTCTTTCTGTTTTTACCTCCACAAACAACACATAGGTTGTCCTGGTCATTTCCTACTATTATCAGCATTGATTATTGTCTCTCTTTTTTGTTTTAGTCTTCCTGTCAGACAAAGGTATTGACTGATGATTTTTGTTTTCTCTTATTTTATGATGAGTGCTGTTGAATACCTTTCATATGCTTTCTTCTGGCTATCATGATAATTAAAAGATATAATGCATATGAAGCTCTTTGTATATCTCCTGGCATATATCATGCTCAAAACAAAGCTAGGGATCCTTGCTTATGCTTTTGATAGGGGAGTTTAGGGGTATATTGAGAATGATAGCACTTTTCTCAGTCAGCTAGTATCTTGGAAACTCAAAGGCCTCCAAAGCCACCTTGAGCCAGTGGTTTCCTGGTTCTTGTCTTGTGAGTTGAAGAATAAAATTCACAGACCACAAAGAATGAGTTTCAGAGACAGGTTTATTATAAATAGTGGATTAAGGTGGAAACTGGGGTAAGGAATGGGAAAGAGATGAGTTGGTGAGTCCAATTGGCCCCACAATGAGGTGCTTCATCTCTGTTTGGGTCACATAGTCACGTTCAGCCTCCAGGCAGAGGTGTTCATGTAGACTGAAAAGAAACAGGAACCAGAGCTAGTGTGGCATTCCAGAACTCCAGCAGGGACATTCTCAGAACAGCTGTTTTGGCATCCTCTCCCCACCAGCCTGCTTCCCATTTCCTATTCTCATCCCCTTTGACTGCTTGAATACAGTAAAGATTGTAGAATAAAGTTGACCTTTCCATAACCACAACTTTTTGCTCCTTCAAGTTGCTGTAACAAAATGTCAAAAGCCTAGATAGACAACTAGACAGACCTTAAAAGAGAAAACAAAAGGAGAAGAGGAAGGGGATCCGAGGCTGTGTCTGTTTTACTGAGCATACAAAGTAGTCCATTGAAAGAGGACTGCCGCATGAACGCGAGTCAAATGGAACCTCATCCATCATCGTTTCCTGATTGGCACTTCACTAATGCAATGACGCAGGAAAGATGCTGTCAGGTGGTGCTTCTGGCTGTATTTCCTCTATAATTTCCAGGTGGGAGCTCCTACTGAGTGTGTGGACTGGGAATCCTGGGCCCTGGGTATGCAGTTATCTGACTGTTCAAGTGTTGAAAAGAATACTACCAGGGACGTGTTCAGCTCTCCAGCAATGAAGAACAGTTTTCCTTTGTCACAATTTAAAGGACAATTTAAAGTTGGCTTCTCTTGGCTTTTGTTATTCCGTCCTGGTCACATTCTACTCACCAGATCATGACAAGTAAAAGGTATTAACTGTGGCCAGTAACAGATGTGAGGAGCTCTGAAGACTGGGCTCTGACTGAGGAAGTGAAATGACACACTTTCAGGAACTGAGATCCAAGAGTGGCATTGCAGAGGCCACAAAATGGCTTTAAATTTAAAGCTGTCTAAACAATGGCAGCAGGCAGGCATCAGTCAGGTGCCTTCCAGCATATGGGCACGAAAATTTATCCCAACAAAGTGGCTTTTATTTGTTGAATTATTGAATTTGTTTCTTTCTTCCTTTTTGCACAAATGTTCAGTGGGGGATGCCCACAGCCACATCCTCATGCATGTATTTAAAACACGAGTAGGTAAATTAACTCACGGATGTGGGTTGCAGCACAAACTGTGAATTAAGAAACTTCCTTTTTCTTACTTCAGAGATTCCCCTGGGCTTTGGATATATTGCCTAACATATGGGCTTTGAGGTTGCAATTCAAGCCCTAATTTGACCCAAGAATAAAGAAATGACTATGAAAACCTAAATACCATTTGAGTCAAGAAATGGTCATGGACTGGATGTAATGGTCTCTCTGTGTGTGAAGTTACATCAAAGTGAGGTATGGCAAGTATAGCCATCACCCAGTCCTTCACACACATGCAAAGCTTGACTAGAGCGGTGATTTGCACAAATGGTTTTGACCCTCGGGATAATATTTGGAAATGTCTGGAGACAATGTTGCTCGTCCCATCAGGAGCAAAGGGGAGTCTTCAACTTCTAATATGCACAGGGTGACCCATTATAATAAGGAACACCCATATCCAAAACCCCAGTTGAGCTAACATGTACAGATTCTAATCTGTAGCCTTTGGCTTTGGCTTTGGAATG
Source organism: Peromyscus leucopus (assembly GCF_004664715.2). Classification (NCBI taxonomy): domain Eukaryota; kingdom Metazoa; phylum Chordata; class Mammalia; order Rodentia; family Cricetidae; genus Peromyscus; species Peromyscus leucopus. The sequence goes on from NC_051065.1 coordinate 114,722,825, forward strand.
CAGAATGAGCCTTGCCACACAGCACACTGCTAACAAATTCATGTTAAAGAATAAATGCAACTATAAAGGCAATGGTCTCCTTAATAGGAGGAGATGCTGTTTACTATGTGACAATCAAGAGAATGAATTGTTAGATGGACCAGCTCAAAAAACCGTTTGATAATCACCTCACTTTTTTTTCATATTTAATTTTTTCACTTTTTTCCAGCAAGGTGTTTTCCCTTTGAAGGTTGTCACATTAGAAATCGGGTAAGTAACAAGTTAATTAAAAACAGGAGCTTTGATGGTGAGCCGGCATGAATTCAAATCTTCAATGACTATCATTTTCTGGACTATAAATGAAGATAAAAGCAAATCAATATGGCTGAGAACATATAAAACACACTCTTTTATAATAATAACTATTTCATTCTCAGCTTAGCACAGGACACTGTCATCTGGACCCATTTGATTGTATATTATCCCTTAACACTGTTGGCTGGCAGGCAAGGTGTTTCCTTTTTGATTAAGGAATTGTTGTCTTCTGGGTTTCGGCTCACAGTGGCTACATCAGGCAGGCTAACTAGCGCTTTAAGGGAAATGTTGCATCAACTATGCCAAAGTCCCAGTGCAGAGTTTCTGCACACCAGGTATTGCATTAAGACTGTGATGCACATTCCATTCTGCTCTCACAGCAAGAAACTTGGGATGCCATGACTGAAGAAGCACTGATTATGTGGGTTAAGTATCAAATTCAGTACATAGACACACACAAAGGCATTTGATGCCAAAATTAAAAAAACTTCCACCATAAATGACACTGTCCCTGAGTAGCCAGGAGGATACTTTGTCATATGGAACAACAGAATGTACAAGCTTTCTGAAGAAAAGGCATGCCTGTGTAGGTGGAATGGGAATGAAGGTAATGTGTGCAGAGTACCAATGTAGCTTGTTCATTAGAGCACTGTCTGTTAGTATATCTTTGGGAGGAACTTGAACATTTGTAGGGAGCTGGCTAAGTCATACAGAAGAGCATAAGAGCACATCACAATGAAGGAAGCAGGTTCCTATATGTTGACTTTGAAAGATGGTGCTTTTGCTGTGAATGTGATCTGAAGTTACAGAAAGAGGTGTGTGTGTGTGTGTGTGTGTGCATGTGCACACAATCACACATATGCATAAGAGTTAGAATTGTATAAATGATTAAGAATGGTGCCTGCAAAGGACAGATTGTATGATAAGGTCTTGTACTTTATGTATGAGTGTCTTTGTATACATTCTCTTCTACCAACTTAGGTCTCATCCTTGTTATGTAAGTCAAAGGAGACACACGAAACATACCTATATGACATTGTTTAGATGACATCAAAGCTCTACCTGGGGAATGAGATGATCAGACAGTCTACATTGTGACGGTCATCTGGGAGTGCAGGGAAAACAGGGGGCAGTGTTTGTCTAATATACTTCTTGTGGTACCTAATACACAGGTTCCTATTGAAAGCCCTCCCATTGAGTGGAAGGCTGGTGGTATAAAAATTCAGTCCATGCACTTAGTTCGCAAGAGTATGAGCCATTTCTTAGGAATAAGGAGGATGGAGAATTTTTTTTTAAAAAAAATAGTCTCTTCAGACCCTTGTTCCTATTTGACTATAATATGACTATTTATTCATAGAGTACTTTCCACAGATTCTGATTTTTATGGTGCCATAAAGTAAGATTTTCAGAAACTTGGTGGTGGGTAACATACTGCCATCAATGACACTGTTAATTAATGAAGAATTCTACTTAGTGAGGATGAGCATCATATTTTTCTGAAAATGAATCTTGAGAGCTTCCTTGATTATACGGTGATTCTGCTTCCATTATCATTTAGAGATTGAGGCATGAGATGGGTCTGGTGATTATAATGATTTAAGAGGAGAGATGATATGTTAGAACTATGGGAGATTCTATAATTTCATGGTCTATAGAATAAAAAAATACATCACATCGCTAGATCTGAGTGTTTTGTATGTTAGCATTGGCTGTTGAGAAACTCTGCACATATACCTGATGGTAAGTTTGTACTATATTCTCCTGACATGGATGACATGCCTATTGTCTTTACTAATGAAAAAAAGGGGATATAATACACTTTATTACAAATTTCTTCAGGGTTTGGGCTATAATGGCAAATATGTGGGGAGAAAGAAATTACTCATTAAGAATTTCCCAAGAATTATTCATAATTTCATCTAATGATATTATAGACCCTAGACCTTCTAGATGCTTCATCTGGCACAGAATGGAACCATACAGATCTGTGAGGCAGTTAGCCATATGGAGCACATCATGCCTCTGATCTGCAACCTGCAATAAAGAATTTTTCTTGCTTTTTGGACCAATGTTATGTCATGAGAATTTAGTCAATAATTTGGGCTGGCACATTGTTAGGAATATGAATTTGTCAGTGTCCCAGTTTATGCTCCTGAAATTGTGTAGGGCTTACTTCAAGGTTTGATTTTGAAAACACTGGTGTACGTGTATGTATGCTGTGTGTGTGTGTGTGTGTGTGTGTGTGTGTGTGTGTGTATGTGTGTGTGTGGTGTGTGTGTGCATACTCCTACATTCTACACTGTGCCTGTGGAGGTCGGAGGACAACTTTGGGGTGTTGATTCTTGCCCTCCACATTGTTGAGGCATGGTCTCCCTTGCTTCTGCCTCAGTGAGCACACCAGGGTGGCTAGCACATAAGCGTCTGACACACTTTCTTCCCACTGCCTCCAATCTGTCCGTACAATTGCTGGGATCCATTTGCATGCCACCACAAGGAAGGGTCTTACATGAGGTCCGGGAACCAAATTCAAGTCATCTGACTTCTGGGTGAGGTGAGCCCTTTTATCTGTAAAGCCATCTCCCTGTCCAGTCTTTTCTCTTTTGATGTTTGAGATCTCAGCTGTTAAAGTGAGAAGGAAAAGAACTCAACAGGGAGAAACTGGGTGTAGGTGTGCACAATTAGCCAACAGGTGAGGGAGTCTTCAGTTACAAGCTGTTTATGAGTAAACTGAGACTAAGCATCCCCACTGTCAGGTCGTTTTCTGTGTACAAAGGTTGCTAACAATGTGGAGTTACGTGGATTTCCTGAAGTTTGCTTTTAACTTTATAAAATTAGATTTCATTAAACCTAAGATGTGTCAGCCATATAATACACCATTGTTTAAGACTTATGAAAATTGTAATTTTATGATTAATCCTAGCAGGGAAATGTAAGAAAAGCATGCCACTGAACTAGTAAAATTTGCTGGTGTAATATAAAACATGCTTGTAAAAAAAAAAAAAAAAACAGACACATGTAGATATAATAGCTGCTCTTCTTGGAACTCTCTGGAAATAATTTGTTTGCATGCCCTATAATTGAGTATGTTTACAGTTGCTTCCCGGATACAATCCTTTTACATGTTCGGTATCACAGCTGGCTTTTATCATGCAGCTGTGTACTGTGAACACATTTTGATCGCGGCTGTCTCCGTTTTAATGACTTAGGTGATATTCATAGCATCTTTTCTGACTCCAGGTCAAAAGTTCCCAGCGTCGGCTCACAGCTCACTGCCCCTCTCCTCTAAACATTTGGAACAAAATGCAGTGCAGTGGCGCATGACGGGCTTTTTGTTGGGTTTTCAGTTTGCTCACAAAACGAACATCATTTCTCACTGCCTATCACCCCTCCATTGAGTATTTATTTCAGCCATCATTTAGATATATCAGAGTCAAGCCATTTTATCGCTCCTATTTTATTAAGACTAGAATCAGATGAATTACTATTCCTGAGTTGGGGGTCCGATTTTCTTCTGTTTTCTGTCATTCTCTCTTCCCATACACCTTCCTGTGCTTTCCTGTTGGCATTTCCTCTTTGAGCCTCATTTCTAACAGTCTGCCTTTGTCCACCCCAGACTTAAATGTGCCTTCCCGCTGCTGGCCAGCTCGGGTTAGGCTGTTGCAACCTGACCTGATCTCTCTTTTTAGCACTCACTTCCTTCGAGCTAAAGAACCGCAAGCTTCCCTCTCAGCACCGGTGTCTCCTTAGTTACTGAAGGGCACTGTGGAAGTGTGTGGGCCCTAGGACTCTCTCAGAAACTGAGCCAGAAAGGGGGCGAAATTGAAGCCTGAACTACACAGCATGACTCTGTCTCAAAGCACACACACGTGCACACACAAACTGACACATGCACATGCGTGCGCGCACACACACACATGAACACACATACACTGGTGGTCCAGCTGCAACTGTACAATTCCCAGTATGATGATCTCTGTAAAGCTGACTAGGAATACCGCCATGAAATTTCAATTCTTAATAGTTTTCTTAAAATTATTTCACTTTTGAAACTTGTTATAGGAAGGAGATAGTTTTTAAGGAGTTTTGGTGTGATGAATTTGCTACCATTTTTTTAATGTGTCTTTCCTATGAAATATGGCATGAAGTAATAAATGTGATCTTTATATTTTTGGAAGATGAGATAACACATTTCTGCTCTGCTTTTCACTTGAAGTAGAATGGTAAACTACTAAGGACTGAATGCTGTAAAACTGAGACTATGAACAATGGACACCATGAAGCGTTTATTCTGCGGTCTTAGTTTACATATGTCATAACTAGATAAAAGGCCTTCTCTGGGCCACTTTTCTTTTTCTGTCTTTTTTCTCTTTTCCCTTTGCATAGAATGTCATGTCAGCTGTAGCCAACAGAGAGGTTGCTCCCTTGAGGACTGATACAGTGGAAATAAAAGGTACAACAGTACAAGTTCCATCAAGGGAGTGAACTACAGCAGCCTTATCTCTGGAACACACCCATGTCTCTGAGGTAATGTCTTCCATGGGGAGGCAGACAAACTGAAAACTTCAGAGCAGCTCGCTGGGAGAATGTGCCCACTGCCATGCAAATTAGATGCAGAGATGGAGCAACAAGGAACTCTTCCAGACTCACCCTTAAAGACTTCCAGGAGAACAAGACACTGACGACTGTCGTGTGGGGCTTGGATAGTCAGGGCTGAGCCAACTATGTGCAGCCAGTCCTCAGAGGCATCACAGTGCCCTTGAACTGTCATTGCTTTTATGTAAGCCATGGATTAAGACATGCAGGCATATTCTCTTATCCTGATTGTATATCATCCTGATGACCAGTCCTAAAAGTTCTGATAACAAAAGAAACTACTCACATCCTCTAGAAAAATCTAAAAAAAAAAAAGTGCAGAAAAGAAAATAGCTTCTGTTTATATTTTTAGGTGTCCTGAGTTCACATGAGATTATTTTGTGACACATGTAAATATTGGGTCTTACACACAAATACATACACACATCTACATATGTGTATAGGATCGACAGAGTAGAGCAGAGCCATTTACCCCAGCTCACTGAAAGTTTCCAAACACGTTATGACAGTGTCCACTGTGTCAACATCATAAAATTTAACTAGATAATTCTCCTGTTTGGGCCCTCTAGTTGGATTTTTTTCTTTTTCTTTTCCTTTTTTCTATTATAAATACTCACATTATAAAGCATCTGTAGTGATCCTTGGAGAAGAACACAGGTGAGAAAGAGGAGAAAAGTGTTTAAAGACGAAACAGCATATTGTTGAATGTTTTAACAAAATTGTTATTTCTATCTTACCTACAGTCATCAAGCTGCAGTTTTAACCCAGTCTCATCGGCAAGGAGTGTCCTTATTTTCCAAACCTTTGTATAGGTGGACAAGTGCTATCTCTTTGTTGGAGAGCACATGGCTTTTATTATTTTTATTTTTAATAATTTTTTATTTTATGTGCATTGGTATTTTGCCTGCATGTCACTATGTGTGAGGGTGTCATAGCCCCTTGGACCTGGAATTACAGATGGTTGTGAGCTGCCATGTGGGTTCTGGGAATTGAACCTGAGTCCTCTGGATGAACAGTCAGTGTTCTTAAGTGCGGAGCCATCTCTCCAGCCCCATTGCTTTTATTCTTGACCAGGATGACTCTAACAGCACTTCAGTGGTTGCTTTCCTGGGGATCTTTAAATTGCTCCAGGCCAGGGTAGCCTTTCCAGTCTTTACAGAGTGCCGTCACATACACAATTACTTTAGCAGAAACTTCCCACCATTTTTTTCAAGATTGGAAAACACGGGTGTTATTTCCTCATTTAAAAGGGAGACCAGGGAGGCAGACTGAGCATCAGTAAGGAGCCCAGGTTAGCAGCACAAGAGGCTTCTGTTTGGTGCAGCTGGTTCTGTTGCGGTTTCATCGGTGGTTTAGCAAAACATAGCATTTGTGTAAAGGAAGGTCCGAAGAGGAAAACTGGAGTGAAGGAAAGTTGTAGTCACTATTCAATCGCCCCTCTTGTTCCTTTAAAAAGGACTGATATGAGGGGAAAGACCTCTGCCCTCTCTAAAGTGGTGGGTAAGAATCTCCAATTCTGAGTAAATGTTTAGAAACACACACACACACACACACACACACACACACACACACACACAGGAAAAATTAGCCCCAAGGTCTGTTTCTCTAAGGTGTACCTCAGGCAAATGTTAACTTCTAGCACTGTATGCTGAAATATCTGATGACAAACTGAAGTGTTTAGCAGGTTTGCAGAGGACTGCAGGAATTTTAAAGAGAATGCTCCAAGATTCCAGGAGTTAGTTAAGTAGAACTTTGGGTGTCTATTCAGAGGAAAATGTTTGTTTCTTCTGTATTGTGAATAAAAAAAATTTTGCTGGCTGAAAAATCCAATTTTATATTGCTGATTTGAGGGATGTGGTAGTGTGAATGAAAACGGCCCCCATAGACTCATAGGGAGTGGCATTATTTGAAAGAATTAGGAGGTATAGCCTTGTTGAAGTAGGTGTAGCCCTATTGGAAGAAATTGTCACTGGGAGTGGACTTTAGGATTTCAGATGTTCAAGCCAGGCCTAGTGGCTCACTCTCTCTTCCTGTTGTCTGCCAATTCAGATGTAGAACTCTTGGCTACTTCTCCAGCACCATGTCTGCCTACATGCTGTCATGTTTTCACACCATGACAGTAATGAACTAAGCCTCTGAACTGTAAACCAGCCCCAGTTAAATATTTTCCTTCATAAGAGTTGCCATGGCCATGGTGTCTTTTCACAGCAATAGAAACTCTAAGACAGGGGTCCTATGGATGTCCTTCTGTATGCTGTGAATATGTGTTGCTCTAATTGGTTGATAAATAAAGCTGTTTGCCCAATCAGCTGCTACACAGAGGGAGATCATTAAACAACTCTATTTTGACTATATGACCTAAAAAATAGTGTGGATTCAAATTTGTATTCAAGTCTTCCCATTAAAGACAAATCACAAATTTCAAAAGAAGACATATCTAAAATTGTATTCCTGTTATATTCTTTTTCTAATTAAAAACAATTTGTCTGCCATGAGTGTGTGTATGTATGGGTGTGCACATATGTGTATGGTTAGAGAACAGCTTACGAGAATTGGTTCTCTCCCTTCACCATGTGGGTTCTGGGGATTGAATTTAGGTCATCAGGCTTAGCAGCAAGCGCTTTTACCCACTAAGCCGTCTAGCCAGCCTTCCCAACTAACTCTATCCCCTCTTATTGCTTACCAAGTTTTCATAGAGACATCGTAAGTTTTCAGACCAATGAATGGTACCTGTGCTGTGGGGAAATCCAACAATACAAATGATATAGTGACGGTTTAGCACCAAGTCCTTCTGGATGATGCTGTCATCTGTACCAAAACCCTGGAGAGGGCAGTCTTATCAGTTACAATTTTGGCTGAAGCAACAGAATCTGAACCTTGGGCAAAGAGGGAAGTATTTGCCAAACTCTCAGGGATGGGTGGGGGTTATATAGAAAAGGTCCAAATTCCTTTCTTCTAGATTTTTAGAAAAATACATTTTTTTTTAAAATTTTTTACTTAGTCATTTTGTGTGCTCATCTAGGGGCATGCACAGGTGTATGCCATAGCAGGTATGTGCAGGTCAGAGAACAGTTTGTGTGAGTGGATACTCTTTGTGATGGCTAATCTTAGTGGTCCATTTGAACACTTCTGGAATCAACTGATTCCAACCCAAGCATCTGGGCACAGCTGTAAAGGATTATTTTGATTGGATCATTTGAGGTGGGAGACCCTACCTAACATGGATCATTTCAAGTCTGAAGAACCACTGAAACCTGGACCACACCTTCTGGCAGCATCCTACATAAAGGACATGGAAGAAGGAAGCTTTTGCTTTTTGCCGGCTTGCCCTTACTCTCAGTGGCAAGTTCATCTTTCCTACTACTGAGGCATCCCTTTGATGGTTTTAGAACCTTCTTCCTCAGAATTCTAACACAGACTAAAAGTCAGCTGAGACATTCAGTCTTAAGGACTGAACAACTGCTGAACGTTTGGCCTTTCCATTGGGAGACAGCCATTGTTGGACTACAAGGACCACAGCCTAGAAATGCCACTCTACTAAGTCCCCTTTGTACGTATGTAGACTCATCTTATCAGTTCTGTTCTTCTAGGTCAGTGGTTCCCAACCTTCCTACTGCTGCGACCCTTTAATACAGATTTGTATGTGGTGGTGACCACCACTCCCAGCCATAAGATTATTCTGTTGCTACTTCATAATGGTAATTTTTGTTACTGTTATAAATCGTAATGTAAATATCTGATATGCAGGATAACTGATGTGTAACCCCCAAAAGGGTTGTGGCCCACAGTTTGAGAACTGCTGCTCTAGAGAACCATGCATGACTAATACACTCTCCTTCCACCAAGCAGATTTCAAGGCTCAATCTCAGGTCCTCAGGCTCAATGGAAAGTACTTGGACCTGCTGCGTCCTCTAGTGGACTTTCTGCTAACTTGTTGGCATGCATAGTGCATGGTGTCACTATTAGTCACCCACTGCAATGACACCCAGGTCCCCTTCCCCTTATCTGACTGTAACTCAGCATCCACTAACCTTCCCTCTCCTCCTCTCCTTTCCTGCCCCCTCATTTTATTGATAACAAAATAATCTCTTTTAAGCAAAATAATTATATCTACAACATTTACATTATTTATAGATGATACAGATACATGTAAGGAAGAAAAAAGTCTGTAATCCCACCACCATTGTCTACAGCTAACTGACTTTTAAGTTTTTGGTGTGCATCCTTCCACTTCTCCCATTCTACACACACATGCATGCACATGCACACACCAGTGCACATGTTGTATGCGACACATCTGCATGAACATGTACTATAACACGAGTTTATATGAAGTGGCAGACAACTTTGGTATTCTGACTTTTGAAGTATCACCCTCATTGTTTTTCAGTGTTTCATAATCTTTTATGCTTAAAAGTTAAATCTCACTATAATTGAGTCAATTAGTAAAGCATATATAAATAAAAATATTTTCAAACACCCCCAACCCACATCTCTGAAGTAAACACTAGTCACAATTTAGTGTCTAGTCTCACAGACCCTTTATAATACTATGTTCCTTAAAATGTGAATAAACAAACACATAAGCATGCTTAAGATTTCAGCTCATTAGCTGTCATTTTTGAGGAACCCTTTGGATTTTCATAAGGAACAGTAGGTTGGGAATGTCAACATTTGGTCTGTTTGCTTGGTGGTAAGACTAGAACATTGCAATTGAATAAAGTTGATAAATCCAGGCCCTTTGTGTTTGACTCCTCATTACCCTCTGCCTTATTAGTGCCTGAATTCATGATCTGCAGGACCAGTCTTTGCGGAGAAAGGTGCTTCCCGTGTAGACAAATGATAAGAAATGACTCCTTTGCACTTGGCACCGGGGTCTCTGCAGATGGATATCTATCCAATTTAATAATCACTCAGCATTCAGAAAAAAATATTTTCTCTCAAGTGCTGAAGAAATATTTATTGTTATCTTGTTTAGCTTGTAGAAAATTGGACTCACATTTTTTTCTAACCTTTTTTAAAAAGGTCCTGTAGGAAAAGGACTTGAAGATTAACTCAATAGCCATTGACTTTACAGAATGAGACACCTATGAAATTATTAAAAACACTTAAACTCATGGAGTTTCTCACCAAACTTACTTTAGTCTAATTAAATGGCTGTCCCCCATCGCTCTTATATTTTGTTTTATACTAGATAAGAAGCAAATATATCATCTCTGGGTGGCATTAAATATTTCTCTCATAATATATCATCAACAGAATCTTGCTGGATTAATGAATCATGTGCATGTTTGAAAGTGGGATTGTACTTGTCTAATTGTGGCATCAGTTGTCATGGAGACTATCATCCAATCAGTGAATAAACACCCTTTCTTGGCAATGTTTGGGTGAAGAAAGCTTTGTGCGGTTGTCAGCCTGAGATTTATGATGGTAAAACTATATTTGGCAGTCCAATCAATGTGTTGACCACTCTTTGTGTCTCTGCCCTCATTTTGAGTCAACCCCTGATATTCAACTAGAATATTAAGAAACCCTGGGTCTTTGGAGCAGTTTTGTTATTAATAGATCACTTTTATAAACTGTGCATGGAATGACTAGCTATTTGTATACATATCCAGTGAAGGCAACCCTTGGTATTTCTTTGTATTTCTAATTGCAAATGTCAGATCTTGAAAGCAAGTGTGTATTAGAGGATATCTTTTTATGTCTACTATTAAAACATGTCGAGTGATCTATAAATTACCCCATAGATAAACAGTGGATTAAAATTAGGCACTCTCCTCTGTCATCGCCATAATATTAATCATGGGAGTTTGGGTCTTTAATGTTAATATATACCTTTTAGCAGTATATGTCACTACATATTAAATTACATGATAGCTGACAGATTTTTAAATCAAAACATTTTTTCTTTCCTAATGTCATAACATGAGAAGAAATAGAGTAATTTTTGCTTGCATGGAATATTGCTTAATCTTTGTTCATGCTGTTTTGGTTGTTTATATTCGCAATGGATGCAGATGTTTTTACCACTAACTATCCTTATTCACACACCAAAAGAATGATTAATATTTCTTTTAATGCATGAACAGCTATACAAAGGAATGTCCATAAATCAATACTCATGTAGTACATTTTTAGTAAAATAAAATTGTGAGGAAAATATCATAACTTCTCAAGTATTTCTTTTCTTTGACCAGAAGGAATTGCTATTGAAAAATACTACTAAAAACATGAGAAAATCACAGCTTTTATGTCTAAACAAATCCAGCACTTAAATCCTTTACAATATACTGTCCAGTAGAGAGTGATTCACTTATACTCACTTTTCCTAGCCAAGGATGATCAAGTTTTATGTACTTAGTTGACACTCATCATATTCAATGAGCAATGAGAAGTTAAGATTGTTTACATGTCAGTTCATATCACATGCAAAATTTTTTCTATGAATACCCTATCCTAATCTTCACATTTTCTTGAGGCACAAATTAGTTATGGATGCTGGACCATGTATAGAAAAAGTGCATAACAAGAGTAAAAAGCCTATTGCCCACTTGGCTAAATGACCATTGTGTCCTTCTCCATTTGGATGTCTCTACTGTGCTTCATCTGAGGTTCCAATGCCTCTGTGTTTATCTCTTCTGGCTGTCATATCAGCAAGATTCCCCGCATAGAATATTTAGTGCTCTATCTTCAGCATTTTGAACAATTTGAGTCAATCCCTGATTTTAACCTAGCATATTGGGATTCCCTGTCTCCAGAGTGGTTATAGTTGCTGGTTGGCCACCTTCATAAACAGTATGAGGGCCAAACCAGCTCTCAAACAACCCAGTGAATGTTGAGTACTTCAGAATACTGCCTCCCCACCATGTGGGAACACAGCAAGAGGTCACTTGTGAAAGCATAGAATGACCCCTTGCCAGACACTGAATCTGTTGAAGCCCTGGTTGTGGAAGTTACACGTGTAAAGATTAAGTTTCCATCGTTTATGAGAAACAGAATTTATTAACAGAAATAGAAAGTGTCCGATGACAGGTTTTCATTCTCTTTTAAACTCCCTTTAACTGAAACATGTTCAACTAATCAAATAAAAATTATCCAATTTCTCAGTGATAAAGTTCAAAAATCAAATCCACGAAAATGAGAAAAATGTCCTGAGTGGTAACTAGAAAGAGAGTTTTGCAGTAATTGCATATTAGTGAAAATGAATTTTAAATAATGTTTTAAAAATAATGTAATAGCTTTTATTTTTATATTCACTTACATTTCTTCAGGCATTTTTGTACATATTTTTCCTAATTTCCTGTTTCTAATTTTACAGAAATGAAATCAAAAGACAGAAAAATTTGAGAACTTGCTCCAAAATAGAAGGAAGCTCTCCTGATTCCAAATTTAGAAATCTTCCTACTAGAAGGATGAATTTTTTTTAATTCCATATAAATACCATGCTTACACTTAAGGAGACACTCCGACAGTCTCAGCAGCACACTGCTTACTGAGAGGTCACAGAATACCTCAAGGTCCTTTTCCTAGCATATTGGTAATAACCAATCCAGTTGTCCATTTTTGAAAAATGAATGCCACAGATTGCAATAGGCTTTTAAAGTAACATTCAGGGTAGGATATCACCAAGAACATGTACCTGGCAAAAATGTCTCCACTGGAGCATAAAGTACTTGCCCTAGAGCCGCTGAGAGATAATCAGTGCCCTGGGACATATTAACTGCTGTGTACACATACCTCACAGTGAACGAACAGCTTGCAACTGCACATTCACCTGCCTAATGACAGACCTCGGTGAAGAACGAGAGAGTGACATGCAAGTCTGACCCTCCATAGTCATCTCTTACACACTCATCTGCTTGCTTGACATCTCACCTTGAGATCAGTTTTGTTCTGTTTAACATTCCTGATTTAGTTTCAGTTTATTTTTATTTTTTTATTCCTGACCACTGTCAAACTTGACAAAGATTCAGGAAGCAGATAATTAGCTCTTCTAAAAACTAATGCACGCATATCTAATATGCTCTATGTTTACTGTGTGGTCCTCTATTCTTAATACCAAAATGTTCTGTCCAAGAAAACCATTACTATGAGTATAATAACTGGATCTGTCTCCATAGTATAGCCCCATGTGAGGTGTCTATAGGTACTGTCTATATAGAACACATTATGGACTTGTAAAGGGAGCATATTATGTTATTGCTACATTTGTAGGGGTCTCTTTATTCTGAAGAACAATAGCAACCAAAATCTAGTCAGTATGTGCAGTAGAAGTATATGTCATTATGATTCATATGAATGAAAGAAATAAGAAAATAATCTTCACTTAGGCCATTTTCAGTAATATGTACAAGTGAACAAAGGCAACAGACAATTTTTTTGTGCATGAAAATATGCATTGACTATAAAATGACATCAATACATCTGGTAAAACATATAGGATATTCATATGATACTACATCATTTAAATAAATATCCATAAACTATCTCGTTTAAAACATTATTGCACACACACAAATTCAAATATTACTATATAGAAATTATAATGGTGTAAAATATTATGTAACTTGTAAGTATACATACAATTTTAATTTCAGCAATCTCCATAGTAATCAGTGCTGTATGGAATTTATGTTTAAATTTCTCTGCATAAATGCAAAATGTGCTACTATTTTCTAGTTCATCCTGATTATTTTGCTTTCTCGCTATCCTTCCATTATTTACCCCTCTTTGCTGTCTTGGATGTGTTTCCAAGAAAGTCTCTTAAAAACTAGAAATGGAAAAAGGAAACAATTCAGTCTTCACTGACTTGATTAACAGAAAACATGTTTCTCACTTGATTGACAAATCCCAACTATTACAGTCAAACGAGGCATCATTTACAGATTTATGATAGTTTAACTTCATTTGTGTTGAAAAATGAATGTGTTGCAGACTGGGGAGACATTCAGGGGAAAAACACTCACTGTACAAGCTTGATGATGTGAATTTGGACCCCTGGAGCCCATGTAAAGGGGGGGGCAGTAACATGAGCATCTGAAATCTTAATATACCCTTCCAAGGACACAGGGGGTTCAGACATGAGATATCCTGGAGCACACGGCACTGGAAAGACCTGGTCCAAATGAGGTAGAAGGACTGACAACCCGATTGTCGTCCTCTTCCCTTCCCGTGTTCACTGTAGCACATACGTCTACCCCCATACACATAAACATACATAGACATACACATACACACACATCGACATACACATACATACATACACACTGCTATTTTAAAAACAGGTGTGCTTTTCTTATGAAATTATATACTCATTTCATTCCTGGTAGGAAGATCAAAAGTTCTAAATTTATACATAATTATAAAAATATTTTGGTGAAAATTACTTACGATCACAGTCCAACATGATAATCCAAGAAATCTTTTGTTTGCATTACATGGTTATGATAAATATATTACAAACTTTTTGTGGGTGTTTTAATAGTACCGTAGGAGTGTCTCTATAAGTTTCATGTGCTGGTCTAGAGTTATGAGGCCTTGGCTGGGTAATGTTGCTCAATGGTAGGTTGCTTGCCCAGCATGTGTGAAGCTCCGGGTTCAACCCCAGGGACCACAAACAATAGTGATTACAATTGAACAGACAAATGTTTCCTCTTTATCTTCTGGTGTTAGTATCCCTGTGGGTCTTTCTTTACTCAAGGGTTGAAAATTCAGTCTAGTAATAGTGTGTAATGTTGCTGTTGATAGCGGACATCTCTTGAAATCAAGGCAGAGGAGGCCATACCAACTTAAAAGTGAAGTCCAATACTACCTCAGATTTGTCTGTTTGCTTTTTGGAAAAAAATATTTATGGACTTGCATGTTATTTCAGGAGCTACTGAACCATGTGGGGACTAGATTCCAGCTCTCCCAAACCATCTGTTGGAGACGGCGTTACTGGCAGCCTTTTTCCTTTTGTTACTGTTTAGTCAAGATTATTTTTTACTAATTTTGAAAAATAGCTTTAAAAAACCTTGCTTCTCCAAGTATTACCCTTAGGGAAATTAGTACTTGCCTATCACAAAGAAAATTATTTTCGTGTTATTTGAAATAATTATTATGGAAATATCTTTCCATTATTTTTAGGAAGAAAGACTGGTATCAGGAAAGAGTAAAAGATCAAAATTCTAAAAACTATTCTAGTTGATTTGTAAATCTTTATATTGAAGACTAGAGTGGTCCCCCTTTTGCTTCTGTGGGACTCTTGTGCTCTTGTGGGTTCCTTTTGCTTAGGGTGATATTGTCTGGGTATTCTGAGTTACACTTGATTCAGAATCGATTTAATAATAAAAGGTTTTGCCCTGATGAAGAAAGAACTTGCGACTGGTGCACTGAGCTTCCTGATAACATTGCTCAGCTTGGGTTGGGGACATAGCTCACGGTTAGACTACTTGCCTTCTGTGGGAGAGGTACTTCAAACTCCCACAGAGAGAGCGGTGATGGGAAGGAGGAGGAGGGCTCCGTGGGGAGAAAGGAAGAAAAGAACAAGGCAGAACTAAAATTTCCAACAACAAAAATGCCAGGCCAAAATGGAGCCATCAGCTTAGTTTCAAGAAGAAATATAATTTTAATCTAGCCCAGAGAATAACTCTGTTCTCACTTACGTCTCTATTTTTTTTTCTAAAAGACGGTTTCCTCGGTTCACAAGCCTAGCTTAGCAGTCAGTTTCTCAGAACCAGATATATTTTATCTTCCTGCTGTCATTGTTCCAACAAAGACCTCTTCTGTCAGTCAAATTTACATTCAATTCATCAGCTCTTTTTTCCTGGTCTCCTTTTCAAAAACATTTTTTTTTTAACTGTAGTGTTCTGTTCACACAGTTGTCTAATGTTTCTTTCTTTTTCTTTCTTTTTTTTTTAAATCTATGCATTTCAGACCAGAGCTTTCTTCATTGTGAGCTCTTGTCTTCTATGAGTTTGACAATCTCGGCTCTTCTCCCTCCCTCTACACGATTGTTCCAGTGTGGTATTCTAGGGTTTCAGCAAGGAGTTTTTCCTGCTCATCCTGGTCTCCTCTTCCCATGGTTTGTATCACTGACACACATAGTTATAGAATTTATTCTTTGAATCTGTCTTTCTCATTTCTGGTTCTTATTTCACTCATTGAGTTTAAATTGTGTTTTATATTTTAAAAATTCAATTCATATAATACTTATTAAAGGTCTTTTCATCAACTATTCATTTCTGTCCCATGATTGATTGAGTGACCGATTAACACTTACCTATATCATTTGAATTCTGCATTTAGTAATATCAATATCTAAATTCTTCACTCGCAGATTTGAACCTTAATTAATTGTGATGATTCTTTCTCATAGGGGAAAGGTCTTTTTTCTTCATCATCCAGATTTTATATAATTTAGCATTTTGTTGCATTTGTTTCAAATGTTTTTTAAAAGGTAAATAAACTATTTAGAATTGATTAACAATGCATTCCCTTTCTTTTGTCCTAACCTCAGAAGAGGACATTATCTTAGAGTAGTTTTTCCTTCAACTTCATACACATTATTATATTGTGTTATATTTTTGTGTTAATAAAAGCAAGTAGAGAGTGCATGTGTTTGAAACTCATATCAAAGGTCATCACCTAAGTCACATAAGGAAGATGTCTTATTTCAGTTCTTTTGGGTTGTCATGAGCTCAAATTTTGTTGAATTTGACCTGTAAGAATACCATTACCTACGTTTTGTATTTGTTCTTTTTTTTTTTTTTTTTTTTTTTTTTTTTGGTTTTTCGAGACAGGGTTTCTCTGTGTAGCTTTGCGCCTTTCCTGGAACTCACTTGGTAGCCCAGCCTGGCCTCGAACTCACAGAGATCCGCCTGCCTCTGCCTCCCGAGTGCTGGGATTAAAGGCGTGCGCCACCACCGCCCGGCTCTTTTTGTTTTTTTTGTTTTGTTTTTTTTTTTTTTTTGTTTTTTTCGAGACAGGGTTTCTCTGTGTAGCTTTGCACCTTTCCTGGGACTCACTTGGTAGCCCAGGCTGACCTCGAACTCACAGAGATCCGCCTGGCTCTGCCTCCCGAGTGCTAGGATTAAAGGTGTGCGCCACCACCGCCCGTTGTATTTGTTCTTAGGGAGGGGTGAGCGGTTTTGCACAGTGCCACTGCCAGTTTAAAGTTCACAGGCTAATGCAGAAATGAGGGTCCATCACTGTATTGTCTAATACCCCATGCTTTAGTCTCTTAGTCCCAGTACTGCCATTGATAGTCACAACTAACAGGTGTGTCAAACCTTATGATGTTGCACCATGATGTTTCCATCTACAAAGTTAACCCCAGAGACTATGTAATCAAGATGCAAGAAGAAATGAGCCAAGGATCTCAAAGGTCTTTGGAAAGTTTACAGTGTTATGCTGAGATGCTTTCATAGTCTTCGGTCACATGTGACTCATGGGTCAAATCCATCTGGGACCTTAGAGCTGTCCTGACCATCCTGGGATCAAATGGTTTAGCAATAGTTTATTTTGCTAATGTTTGCAAGGGTCCAGCAGTACATAAAAAACATGTTCAATGTGCATTATCCAGAACCTAAGTTATATCTTAGCACAAGATGCTTTAAGATACCAAGTTTTCTATACTACCATAATGGCTATTCCTAAAATACTTTATTAACATTTAAAAAATAAGACAAAGTTAAAGAGAAACCACACATAGCTGTACTCGTTAGCTAATTCTATTTAAAATTTTGTACAATTCAATCATAACTACCTATTCAGTGTCATAGTTAGGGTTTCTATTGCTATGAAGAGACATCATGACCACAGAAACTCCTATAAAGGAAAAAATTTAATTAGGGATACCTTACAGTTCAGAGGTTTAGTCCATGATCAACATGGCCGGAAGCATGGTGGCACACGGGAGACATGGTGCTGGAGAAGGAGCTGAGAGTTCCTCATCTGAATCAGCAGGCAGAAAGGAGAGAGAGACTGGGCCTGACTTGAGCTTCTGAAACCTCAAAGTCCACCCTCAATGACACTTCCTCCAACAAGGCCACCCCTCATCATAGTGCCAATCCTAATGAACCTATGGAGGCCATTTTCATTTAAACCACCACACGCAGGATATGAATATATTTTAGTATATGGGTGGAGTGGCTTTGTACTGTGTACATGATATCAAGATTCTTCACCTCTCACTGTAGCCACGGCAGACAGTACTAGCCTATTACTGCTTTCCAAATCCTGGGCCCAGTAGCTTCATGTTATCTACATAATCAGAGACAGGCAGATATTCCAGTAGGTAAAGGTGTTAGCTATCATTACTAACAACCTGATCAGCCCCCAAACCCACATGGTGGAAGGAGAGATCCAACCCCCGCAAGTTGTCCTCTGACCTCCACACATGCATTAGACACACATGCATGTGTGCACAATAAATAAATAAAATCATAAAAGAAAAAATACTTTAAGAAATTGTGGGTGGTAATTCCTAATGATTTACAGCACGTGTATAAGTTGGTGATCTTCTCATTCCTTTTTAAAATAACATTTATTTTTCAGATTCTTTAGCAATTAAAATCAGCAAAGGCAAGCTATAGAATTCAAATGAAAAGTCTGATTTTTTGAGCATTCATAAAAGGGACTACAGAGAACACATTTAGGACGCAAAAAACTGTCACCTCTAAAATAGTAAATGTCAACACAAATAAAGCGCAAGAAGAAAGCATTCCAGGTGTCAGAGCAGATTAACAGGTATGGATTATAAATGAGATGTGTTATGCTACGAATATTCTTCACTCCTCATGAGCAATACATCTTTATTAACTATCTAAAGTATATATGACTTATACTTAGAGTTAAAGGTGTAGAAGGAGACATGGCCTTGTCTTTAGAGGTCTATCTTGTTTATAAAGGCTCTGCTTTCTGGAGTTAGCACAGTGCAGCCCCATTCCAGGCTGCTTTCTGGTAGGTAAAGTTGAGTTGGAATGCAGCCATGCCTGTTTGCTTCATGCTTTGTATTAGGAGTGTGGTATTCGGATGGCAGGCTGGATTACCTAGAATATAGGGGTTGTGGATGAAAATCTTCACCTTCCGGGTTTTTTCAGGAAATGTTTTCTGACTCTGGTTAGTTGTTTGGGTGTTGATTAGACTGTGAAGCTGGGTGAAGAGTCACTGAGAACACAGGTGGCCCTCCTTCTTCTCTTCTTCTCTGCTGAAAGCCTGCTTTGCTGCCTCCTCCAACCTCCTCGGCATGTATTTCGTCTCATTCCAGGGAGCCGGGCTTTAAGGCGTGGCTCTGTCACCTGCCTTCTCTGTCACCAGGACCTGTCTTAACATAAATACCTGCCAAGAGTGGGCCAACTCTTGCTTCTTTGGATGATATCTAATTCAAATGTGTGGTTGTTTTTAAAGCGAATCTTAACTCATGTATGTTTTAGCCCCAATCATCTCCTCAGTTCCCCCACAAATAGAAACTATTCTGGAGAACAAAAAAAAAAAAAAAAAAAAAAAAAAACAAAAAACAAACAAAAAAAACCATAAAAGTGCAAAATTGCCTTTCTAAGGTTAAGAGGTCACCATTGGGTAAAATGAACATTGTTGAGGTTACTGTTTGAACTAGACCCCGGGAACTAGAGAAATTATGGTAAGGATGAGCTGGGGAAGAGATTCTTATGGTTACAGAGAAGGGCAAATGCACAGCAACAACTAGAAATAGGAGAGTATCTATTAGGTGAGCATGGGTAGGAGGAAGATTTGAAAACGTGTAGGGTCATTTACTTGACTGACATTAGTAGGAGTGCATAGAATCTGTAGCATCCTCTTTCTCTTGGCCCAGCATTAGCCATCTACGTACACATAGGGGTATCCATGCATGTACTACTGTAGCTGTACCAACTCCCCCGGTGTATTCTTTAGAACAGCTGCACACTACTGCCGTTCTGTGTGTGAAGAAACTGATGTGCAGCAGAAGTCTTCATGTCTAAAGTCCCAAAGCAAAGGATGGAGACTTCTGGAGTGAATCCTAACCAGTCCAGCATTAAGTTCCATCTTAACCTTCCTCATGGACTCTCTGAGATCACTGAAGTTATATTTACTAATAGTGACAATTTTTACTGAGAGCAGATGGAAAAGAACTAGAAATGCCACAGCAAGAAAATTTAAAAAAATAGAGAATGCATGAAAGAAAAATGTTTAGCAAGGGGAACTTACAAATATGACTCAAATACCCCTTACTGCCATAAAAAAGAAATGAAGTATGAAATTATTGAGGGAGGCAGTATATGAAAATGAAGGCATTGATACTTCATTCAAGCCTCTTAATATATAAAGTTAAATATTCAGTCCATTTTTAAGTGAATGATTCTGTCAAAAGAATTAATTTTCTGAGCTATGAGGATATTCATTTAGCATGATTCCACCATCTGCAATTTATGAACCAAATTATACTCTTGCAGAAAAAGGGAAGTTCATACAATGCATTTAAACTACATCAAGACCAAATCAAAAATGTTTCCTTAAAATTGGAGAAATCACCAAGTAAAAGTTAATCGCCTGCACCTTTAGTAGACAGTGACCATTACAGAATAATATATAACAAATGCCTGACTCAGATGGTTTTTCAAACTTCAGCACATTATTCATGACATATGAAGTCAGGGATCAAGTCTCAATTGAAAAGGCACATTCTTGCATCAACTGAGCAATCTTGGGTCTTCCAGAAAAGACTTTTGTAAACACACTTTAATTTTCTAATGAGTTTAAAGGAATTCTAGAAAACAGTGCTCACCAGAGCCTGGCAGGGAACTTGGAAAAAAAAAAGGTTATGTGGGTACTGTGCAAAGCAGAAGAACTGTCTCTGTACTTAAGAAATAAAATCACCTGAGATCCAGGGCATTGTTGCCATAATGGAGTGGGGCTCAAGGGTTACTGGTTGCTCCATTTTTAAGGGACTTTGTTACCCAAGATAATCAGGAATGGATGTATAGATAGATGATAGATGGACAGATAGATGAGAGAGAGAGGATACATGAAATAGTAAGTCAATGAAAATGTTTAAAATACTAAACAGAGTGAAGCCACCACATCTACAGGCTAGGTGGACTATTAGACTGCAACATGTTCTCATTGAATAGTATAATTACAATGCACCTCATTCAAATAAAACATTGAAAAAAAAACCCACAAAGGGGAAAATACTTTAAGAGAAAAACCATGGGACTCTTACATGTAACAGAGATGATTACCTACTACCTCTTTTTCTTTTTTGCCCATTTCTTTATTCTGTGATTGAATAAACAATTGCTTGTTTGTTTGGTGTCCATTTCAGTAGCTAAAAGAAGAAAAAGTTATGCAATGGAATAATCACAGCTGCTTAACCTGTGCCAGCTAAGGTCTGGACCAAATTGCCTTGAGAACATGCAACAGAAATGTGAACTACTGACAGGTGGTGGTGGCACTCCTGGGCAATGGTGACACACTCCTTTAATCCTAGCACTTGGGAGGCAGAGACAGACAGATCCCTGTGAGTTTGAGGCCAGCCTAGAAAAACAAAAAAGAAAAAAAAAAAAAAAAGAAATGTAAACCATCTCTGAGGAAGTCAGTCTGGCAGGATTTAGTCGATGACTGTTGATTTGGTCTCTTAAGTAGCCAGTTCCAGCTTTTGTTCTGATCACATTGACTTGATTTTAATTGGAGACACATTTTTAAATGTTGTTAATAAAATCACCCTCAATTTCCCACCTCACACTAAGCACTCTTCTTCAAGCTACTGGCCTACACAGACTTTGTTTAACTACAGTCCTTCAGGGATCAAGACTGACAAATGTTCCACCATCATTAGCTACATGTCAAATGCACTGGAGAGTTTTATGCTCATTCTTCTTTGCTTTTGATTTTTACATGTCACGTGCCCTTCAGTTCATTGGTTTGAGTTAATCTCATGGTCTCATCTAACCTGAGAGAGGCAAATGTGTGAGAACAGAGAAATAACCATCATCTCAAGCACTGCATGTGTCTTAGCAGACTGTCCACCAAGGTGCATGGCTACACACTGGTTAAGACACAGATACGTTACCAAACTAAAGTAGTTCAAAATTTCCACCGTGCCTTTTATGTCTTAAACTGTATCTAGAGGAATGCCAAGTTAAAAGCAATTTATTCAAGGGATTTGTTCATGAAGGGGTTATTTGCTATTTCCTGCAATCCAGATCCTTGTGATTTTTATATATGCTACTTATTTTTTCTTTCTCTCAACTAAACCATGCCCTTTCTAAAGATTTCATTGTCCCAACTAAATCAGAGTTATTTGTGAAAGCCACTTAGGGTAACTGGTGTAGTAGAAGAGAAAATATGTAAGGTAAATCTTATAGGAGGAGTACGAGATTGAATCAGCAGGAATCCTGAGTTGAGATGGAATAAACATACAGTCAAAGACAAAAGAAGCTCAGAGACACAAAAGTGCAGCAGAACCAGGTACAAGGAGTTCTCTGTGGCTGAAAGAAACAATGCATAGATACAAAACTGCTTTTCAAAGTGGCTGTAGAAGTTTGCACTCCCAACAACAATGGAGGAGTATTCCCCTTGCTCCACACCCTCTCCAACGTTAGCTGTCATCAGTGTTTTTTTTTTTTTTTTTATCTTAGTCATTCTGACAGGTGTAAGATGGTATCTCAGAGAATCAGTATAAAGTATGGCAGTTTCTCAGAAAACTGGGATTTAATCTTCCTCAAAACCCAGCTATACCACTCTTGGACATATACCTAAGGAATAATCAATCACACCACATGGTCACATGCTCAACTATGTTCATAGCAGCATATTTGTAATAGCCAGAACCTGGAAACAACCTAGATGTCCCTCAGCCAAAGAATGGATTGAGAAAATGTGGTACATATACGCAATGGAGTACTACTCAGCTGAGAAAAAACAATGACATTATGAAATTTGCAGGCAAATGGATGGAACTAGAAAATATCATCCAGAGTGAGGTAACCCAGACTCAGAAAGACAAACATGGTATGTACTCACTCATAATTAGATAATAGATGTAAGACAAAGGATAACCAGACTACAACCCATAGCTCCAGAGAAGCTAGCTAACAAGGAGGATCCTAAAAGGGATGCATGGATCACCCAGGGAAGGAGAAATAGATGAGATCTCCATGAGTAAACTGTGTGTGATGGGTGGACAATGAAGGGTAGGGGATGGGGGATGAGAACATAGGGGAAGGGGATAGTCAAGCTGGAACAGGGATGAAGTGGGAGAGCAATGAAAGAGATACCATGATAGAGGAAGACATGGGAATAGGGAGAAACTGGGTGCTAGGGAAGTTCCCAGGAATCCACAAGGATAACCCCAACTTAGACTACTAGCAATAGTGGAGAGGGTGCCTGAACTGGCTTACCCCAGTAATCAGATCAGTGAATACCCTAACTGTCATCATAGAGCCTTCATCCAGTAACTAATAGAAGCAGATGCAGACATTTACAACCAAACACCTATCTGAACACCAGGAGTCCAGTCAAAGAGAGAGAAGAGGGATTCTATGAGCAAGGGGCATCAAGATCATAATAGGGAAATCTACAGAGATAACCAAACCAAACTAGTGGGAGCTCATGAACTTTAGACCAACAGCTGCGAGCCTCCACAGGACTGGATTGGGCCCTCTGTGTAAGAGAGACAGTTGTGTAGCTTGATCTGCTTAAGGGAACTCCTGGCAGTAGGATCAGGATCCATCCCTGGTGCATGAGCTAGCTTTTTGGAGCCCACTACCTATGGTGGGACACCTTGCACAGCCTTAAGGCAGGGGGAGGGGTTTAGACCTGCCTCTGCTGAATGTACCAGGCTCTGCTGACTCCCCATGGGAGGCCTCACCTTCTTATTGGAGGTTATGGGGGTGGGTTGGGGGAGGGGAGGTTGGAGAAGTGGGCAGAGGGAAGAGGGAGATCTGTGATTGGTATGTAAAATGAATAAAAAATTTTCTTAAGAAAAAAAAAGGATATAAAACTGCTCAGGGACCAGAAAATACTCATAAGCAGAATAACAGCAATAAAACCTTCTACACCAGCTGAGCAGTGGTGGTGCACACTTTTAATCTCAGCACTCGGGAGGCAGAGCCAGGTGTATCTCTATGAGTTTGAGGCCAACCTGGTCTACAGAACAAGACCCAGGACAGGCACCAAATCTACACAGAGAAACCCTGTCTCAAATAAATAAATAAATAAATAAATAAATAAATATCTTCTATACCATGTAAACCAGTTTACATGTCATCCCAGGGATGATACACATATGGTGAATTTACTGGTTTTTTTTAAATTTTTCTGTTGTTTACCCATTAACATTACTGAAATAAGCATATACCATAAAATTTTACCCATTTAAAATAAACAATTCATTGTTTTTTATGTATTCATAAAGAATGAATCCATTACCACTACCCAAGCTTTAAAAGTTTTAGAACTACCCCCACGGAAACCAAAGTCCCATTCCTATTCGCTGCCTGCTCCCCATCACCTGACAGCCACTGGTCTGCGTTCTGTCTCTGTAGACTTGTCTATCCTTGACGTTAAACATAGATGGAAATATTCAATATATAGGTTTTTGTTTGTTTCTTTCATTTCCTAAAGGTGAAGAAATGTTGTACCATAACTTTATTCTCTTCTGTGACTGATGCTATTCACCAATACATATGTACCATATTTTGCTTGTCCACTTGTCACTTGGTGGAAATTTAATATCTTTTACCATTTTAGCTATTAAAAGTGATTCTGCTGTAACAGTCAAGTACAACCAGGAGGCCACTGCAATAGTCCAGATATGGTGTATGGGGGCTTGACAAAGTTAATGCTATAGGGTGAAGGCTTCGGATGTTTGAAGACAAAGCTCACATTTATAATTGGGGGGTTTGTTTGGCATTTTTTTTATTTTAAATAGCACTGAAACTTCCTTTGGGGGAAATAACGTTTTCCTTGTTGTGTGCTGCCTCTGGGGATGTCTTGTCCAAATTTCTCCCTTTGTTAATATAAATCAAGGGCATTATAAACTTCTTGTCATTTTTCACAGAGTGTGAAGTCAGAAAATTTACACTTGATCTTTATTTTTATGTATTTTAAGCTTCTATTTTATTATTTTATGTGTATGGGTATGCTGTGGAATAATCCTTTTGTACACTGTAAAGATTTGTCACTTGAATTGGTTTAATAAAATGCTGAATGACCAGTAGCCAGGCAGGAAGTATAGGCAGGGTGACCAAACTAAGAATTCTGGGAAGGAGAAGAGCAGAGTCAGGAGTTGCCAGACAGACACAGAGGAAGCAAGATGAGAATGCCATACTGAGAAAAGGTACCTTGCCTTGGAGGGTGTGGGAATGGGGTGGGGGTGGGAGAAGGCTGAAGAGCAAGAGAGGGAGGAGAAGGGGATCTGTGGTTGGTATGTAAAATAAATAGAAATTTTCTTAATAATAAAAAAATAAAATAAAAGGTACCAAGCCACGTGGCTAAACATAGATAAGACTTATGGGTTAATTTAAGTATAAGAGATAGTTAGTAATAAGCCTGACCAATCAGCCAAGCATTTATAAGTAATATTAAGCCACCAAATCAGTTATTTGGTAAACAGCTTCTGGGTAATTGGGAGTTGATGGTGGGACAGAAACTTCTGATTATATGGGTGTTTTGCCTGCATGTATATTTACAGTGTTCACAGAGGCTGAAAGAGGGCATCCAATCCCATGGAATTGGACTTACAGACAATTGTGAGCCATTCACTTTGTAGGTACAAGGAACTGAATCCATGTCTTCTGGAAGAGCAGCCGGTGACCTCTTTGGGTCTCCTCTCTAACCCCATCACTTGATGTTTCAGAAATTGTTTCTAGGGCTTTGGCCCACCAAGAGACAATCATGAATACAGAATACAGAACCGATTTTTTAACTTGCCTCTAGCTCTGGTCAGTGCATGCCTTCTATTGCTTATAACATGCTACTTCAAAATACAGTGGAAAACAACAACTATCAAATGAGCCTTTATGATTTTGTGGCTTATATTTATATGAGACTCAACTCTTTTGTCCTAGTATCATTCAACTGAAAAGCAATTTGCTCATGTGCCTAGTGTCTAGGTAAGAACAATCAGAAAGCTGAGCTCAATGGCTTATTCTACTCAGAGCACCCAAAACAAAGGTCAGTCCTTGTTGAGGGCAAGTCTACAGTTGGCATAATGCTATTTCTCCTGTAATCTAGAGGTAATAGAGAGCATGGGACAGACTACCAGGGGAAGGGAACTACTCCCAGCCTCTGAGTAGAGGAATGTCAATGCATTTATGGCCCGTGTGTGTGTGTGTGTGTGTGTGTGTGTGTGTGTGTGTGTGTGTGTGTGTACATGGTTGTAATCTCTAGATTGCTGTCTTACTCCTCTCAGTTATTAGGGCTAATTTCCCAACCTTCCAATTCCTACAGTACTTAGTGTACTTTTCATGTGTGTCCAGTAAATACTTATATCTATATGTTGCTTTCATCCCGAAATGCCAAATGATACAGGCACAAAGTAGAAATCCATCAGTGGAGAAAGTTAATGGACAGATGCATGTGTGCTTCCTCCAAGGTTGCCGTTTGGCAGATTAAAATGATGGAGCTGTCACTCTCTGACATACGTGAGTCACAGGAACAGCATGGCTGAGCTGAATAGGAGTTCCACTCCTGAGTACCCTGGATGGGCCCTCCAAGCAACCTTCTGAGTGTGTGGCTGGTGCTTGTGACAACAACTTGGAGGGTCATGAACATAATACACTGCTGTTAGCAGAATCCAACACTGTGGAAGTGGCACAGACAATTAAAAACTAATGCTAAAGAAGTGACTCTTTTGTGAGATAAGATATGAATGAACCAGAGATGAAAATCATGAATACAAGCCTTTTTAGTAGATCCTTGAGAATTTCCTAAAATGTGTTTTGATCATTTTTACCCTATCCTCAACTCCTCCGAGATGGACCACCTTCCCCCACCCATCCAAATCTACACCCTCTTTTTTTTCACCCATCAAGTCCATCCTGTGCTGCCAATATATTGTGGCATGTGTAGCCTTTCAACGGAGCATGGTCAGCTTAGCATGTGGTAACATTCTTAAGAAAACTGGATCTGCATCTCCTATTAGCAATTGCCAGGCGCTCCCTGACTAGGGATGGAACTTCATGTCTCCCTTCCCTCTCCGTGCTGAGGTTTGGTCTGGCTTGAGCTTGCACAGAGCTTATGCATGTCGTCGCCATCTGTCCATAGGTGCTGCTTCTGGAGGATATTGTTTCCTTGTATTCATCCATCTCAAGCTCTTACCATCTTTCTACCTCCTTTGTCGCAGTGATCTCTGAGCCTTGGTAGGTGGGATGATATATATAGAGAGATGATATAGATACAGATATAGATATAAGTATAGATATAGATCCAATTTAAGGACTGATCATTCCACTGTCTCTTATTCCCTACACTTTGGTGAGTTGCAGGTTTCTGTGTTAATCACCATCTACTGCAAATAGGAGCTTCTCTGGTGAGGCTTGAGAAAATTAGTCTAAGAGTAGAACTATAAGTCATTAGGAGTTATTTTAATTCTATGTCAATTTTGCAGAACAATAGTAGTAACTTATTCCTTACAGCCTATGTATGACCTATCTAGCCACAGGTTTATGGTCCTGAAATGGTACTAAGTATGGATTTCATCTTGTGAAAAGGTCTTAAATCCAATCAGAAAACAATTGGCTACTCCCATGATATTCATGTCACTATTGAACCAGTGGGCATGTCTTGCCAGACAGATGTTATTGTGGCTCACAGGGTTGACAGTTGGGTAAGACTGATGTTTACTTTTCTCTTTCAGTAGATTGCATAGCACCTACCAGAACTATGAGAACTAGTCAGTAGAGATGCTGATTCCTGGTCAGTCCCATCTTGATATATCCGTGCTCTGGGATTCAAGCATGTGCTGTCCTCAGCAATGGAGTCATGGATTTATAGGTGGCTACCAATAACCTTGGCAATAAATAGTCTGTAAGATATTGGAGTCTAGGAGACAACACTCACCAACAACTCCAAAAAGAGGCAACCCATTCCTTGCACCAAGCTCTTTATTTGTGGTCCCATTATTCTCCCTCTCCCTCTCCCTCTCCCTCTCCCTCTCCCTCTCCCTCTCCCTCTCCCTCTCCCTCTCCCTCTCCCTCTCCCTCTCCCTCTCCCTCTCCCTCTCCTCTCTCTCTCTCTCTCTCTCTCTCTCTCTCTCTCCCTCTCGTGTGTGTGTGTGTGTGTGTGTGTGTGTGTGTGTGTGTGTGTGTGTGTGTGTAAATTTGTCAAGATTGAGCCGGGTGGCAGTGGCCTTTAATCCCAGCATTCAGGAGGCAGAGCCAGGCAGATCTCTGTGAGTTTGAGGACATCCTGGTCTACAGAGTGAGATTCAGAATAAGCACCAAAACTAAACAGAGAAACCCTGTCTCAAAAAACAAAGCAAAAAGATTGGCAAGATTGGCAACCCACTCTTAGGATGACATTTTAACTCTCACATATATGTATGTAGAAGCTTATATAGTAGGTTTCCACATGACTTTTTCAAAGGTCTTCCATGGTATTTATTTCTTCCTTAGTCTTCCCTCCCATCCTTCACCCCAGTTTAACCTTTTCTATTCCATTAATCCCCGTTAAGCCTCTATACTATCCCTTCCTGTATCCTCCCACCCATGCCGTGACCCCTTACTAATTTCTTAACCTCCATGAGTATTCCAAGTAAAACATTATCTAAATGTTGAAAGCTAACATCCACATGTGAAAGAAAACTTGAAATGTTTATCTTTCTGGGTCTTTTGTTACCTCACTCAAAATCATCATTTTCAACTCCATCCATTTATACGTGAATTTCATATTTCTTGACAGCTGGATAATATTCCATTACATGAATATGGTAATCTTTTCATTATCTACTCTTTTGATGGACATATAGGCTGTTTTCATTTGCTGGCTATTGTAATTAGAGCAGCAAGGAACATTGATGAGCATATATTTCCAGAGTTGCATATAGAATCCTTTGGATATTTGTCCAAGGATGGTATAGCCAGATAATGTGGTAGATCTACTTTCGTTTCTTGAGGAACCTAAAATCAGTATGAGACAATTTCCATAGCTGCTGCAGTTTGTGTTTCCACCAGCATTAAATAAATGTTGCCCTTTGCCTCAACTAGCCAGCATTTGTCATTTTTTTTTAAATCTCTGCCATTCTGACTAGAATAAGATGAAATCTCCAAGTAGTTTTAATTTGTATTTCCCTGATAGCTAAGGATATTGAACATTTAAAAAATGTTTCTCAGCCATTTGTATTTCATCTTTTGAGGAATCTCTGATTAGTCCATGTCCCACCTTTTAACTGTTTGTGTTCTCGATGTTTAACTTTTTAAAGTCTTTGTATATTCAGTATACTGAGCCTCTCTCAGGCATGTAGCTGGTAAATATTTTGCCCATTCTGTAGGCTGCCTCTTCACTCAAATGATGCTGTCTTTTGCTGTAAGCAGCTGTAGTACTGAGATACTGTTGGCAATCCCTTTTTTGTGCTTAGGAATTCAAACATGGCCCTTACTTTATCTGGAACAGAGTATCAGGTTTTATGTCTAGATCCTTAATCATTTGGAGTCAAGCTTTGTTAAGTGTGAAACAGAAGTATCAAGTTTTATTCTTCCACATGTAACTAGCCAGTATAATCAAGCATTATTTGTTGAAGATGCTCCCTTTGCTCCAATGAGTATTGTCCTCTGTGTCAAAAATTAGGTCCTTGTAGGAACCTGGACTTACTATGGAGCCTCAGTTTTATCCGATTAGTCAATGAGTCTTTTTTTTAATGCCAGAATCATGCTGTTTTCATTACTATGGCTTTATAGTATAACTTGAAATCTGGGGTGGTTGATCCTTCCAGTAGATTTTTCCTTCCACCCCAGCCACTTTATTTAGATCACCTCCATATATGTGTTTATTTTAGAAAGCTTCTACTGTATTGGTTTTCTAGACTACCCTCAAATGGACCTTAATTTTAGCTGTCTCTCTCTATAGTCCCGCCCTCATTCCCCCCACTTCCCTCCTCCTTTCTACTTGGTCCTCCTGCTCCAGCCCCCACCCCTATCCACCCATAACTATCCATTCTATTTTACTTTCCTAGGGAGAGCTATCTGTCACCCTTACTCACTTACTCTATACCTTATCTCTGTAGTTCTACATGTTGTAACTTAGTTATTATTGACTTACCAGCTAATATCCACATATAAGCAAATACATACCATATTTGTCTTTCTGGGTCTGTGTTACCTCACTCAGGATGATTTTTTCCCCTAGCTCCATCCATTTGCCTGCACATTTTATGATGTAATTTTTGACAGCTGAGTAATACTCCATGTGTAAATGTACCACATTTCTTTCATCCATTCTTTTGTTGAGGGACATCTAGGTCATTTCTGATTTCTGGCTGTTTGAATAGAGCAGCAATGAATATGTGTCTTTATAACAGGATGAAGAGTCTTTGGCTGTATGTGCAAGAGTGGTACAGCTGGATCTTGAGGTAAATCGATTCCTAGCTTCCTAAGGAACTGTCAGACGGATCTCCATAGTGACTGTGCAAGTTTGCACTCCTGCCAACAAAGGATAACTGTTCTTCTTACTCCACATCCTTGCCAGCATGAGCTGTCACTTGTTTTATTGATCTTAGTCATTCTGATGGGTGTAAGATAAAATAGAGTACTTTTAATTTACATTTCCCTGATGGCTAAGGATATTTAACATTTACTTAATTGTTTAGCAGTCATTTGAGTTTCCTTTTGTGAGAATTTTCTATTTATATCTGTACCCCATTTTTCATTGGGTTATTTGTTTCCTTGATATATAATTTTTTTAGTTCTTTATATATTTTAGATATTACCCTTCTATCAGATGTGTAGTTGGTCAATATCTTTTCCCATTCTGTACATAGTCACTTTAAACAACAGTGTCCTATGCTATGCAAAAGCTTCTCAATTTCATGAGGTCCCATTTATTAATTGCTTATCTTAGAGCCTGTTCAGAAAGTCTTTTCTTGTGCCAATGAGTTTAAGAGTATTTCCCACTTTTGCTTCTATCAGGTTCAGTGTATCTAATTTTATGTTGAGGTTTTAATCCCTTTAGAGTTGAGTTTTGTGGAGGGTGATAAGTATGGATCTATTTGGATTCTTCTACATGCAGCAATCCAGTTTGACCAGCACCATTTCTTGAAGATGCTGTTCTTTTTCCACTGGCTTTATCAAAAATTAGGTGTCCATCGGAATGTGGGTTTATGTCTGGGTCTTCAATTTGATTCCATTGATCAATGCCTCTGTTTTTGTGCCAACACTGATAAGTTTTTAGGCCTCTCCACCGACGAAGCAAACCGAATCAGACCAAATTAGGAAAAGCCTAGGCTTAATGGATAAAGCATTCCCAAGTGATTCCTGGCCCCTCAGAGAGGAAACAGAGTCACAGGAAGAATCACCTGTCTGTTTTCTGGGCTGCAGCTTATATACCCCGTGGGAGTGGTCTTGAGCCTCTCTTGGGAAGGAGCTGTGTTTGGTCGGCTTTGAAGGGGTGGGTTTAGGGAAAAAGATAGGGGAGGGGAGTTGAGGTGGATCTTCCACCAGACTCCTTCCAAACATTCCAGACTCTTTGGGTATAGAGATGCCAGGGTGCCAGGGGTTGAGGTGGAGCTCCCACCCAAACAAACACCATGCTATGTTTTTTGTTGGTTGGTTGGTTGGTTGGTTGGTTGGTTGATTGGTTGGTTGGTTGGTTGGTTGGTTGGTTTTGTTTTCCTGTAGTACTACTTGAAATCGGGACTGGTGAGACCTTCAGCAGTGTTCTTTTGTTTTTGTTTTTTATTCAGAATTGTTTTGCTATCCGGAGGCTTTTTGTGTTTCCATATGAAGGTGAAAATTGTCCCTTCAAGGTCTGAGAAGAATTGTGTTGGAATATTTATGGAGATTTCTGACAGGTTTTTGTTTGTTTTATTGATTGGTTGGGTTTTTTGTTTGTTTGTTTTTTGCTTTTTTAGGATCAATTTGGGGATCCTGAGTCATTTGTGTTTTTATAAGAAACTTAATATATATTCAACTTCTTAGGAAAATTACATTGGCATTTTGATAAGAACTGCATTGAATCTATAGATTGATTTTGGTAAGATGGGCATTTTCATAGTATTAATTCTACCAATCTATAAGTCATTCCATGTCTAGTGTCTTCTTTAATTTCCTTTTTTTCCCCCCAGCATCTTAAAGCTTTCATTGTATAAGTCATTCACTTCCTTGGTTCATTTTATTACAAGATTTTTTTGAGGCTGTTGTGAATGGTATTGCTTCCTTGCTTTCTTTCACTATGTGTTTACCATTTGTATATAGGAAGACTACGGGATTTTGTGTGTTAACTTTGTGTCCATCTACTTCACTTGATGTGTTTATCAGTTTGAGTTTTCTGATGGCATCTTTAGGATATTTTAGGTATAGAATCATATCATCAGCAAATGCAGATACTATAAATCAGTGGTTCTTAAACTGTGGGTCATGACCCCTGTGGGGGGTCACATATCAGAAATCCTGCATATCAGATATTTACATTATGATTCATATCAGTAGCAAAATTACAGTGATGAAGTAACAATGAAAATGATTTTATGCTTGGGGGTCACCACATCATGAGGAACTGGATTAAAGGGCCACAGCATTAGGAAGACTGAGAACCACTGCTATAAATGGGACCCTTTTTGATCAGATCGAGAGTCTTAGGGAAGAAACCAAGAGAGAGAGTATGGTGGTTTGAATGAGAAGTATCTTTCATAGGCTCACAAATCTGAACACTTGGTCCTCAGTTGATGGTGCTGTTTGGGATGTTTGAGGTAGATGAAACCTCTGAGAAGAGAAGCCTTCTTGGAAGAAGTATGCCAACTGGGGATGAGCTTTGAAAGTTTAAAATATCACCTATTGATGTATCCAACCGTCTTATTAAATAAGAAACACAGAAACAATGTAAAAGAGAAAGCCGAGAGGTCAGAGCTCAGAGCTAAAATCTCACCCTTCCTCCTGCTGTCCCAGCTTCGCGAAAAGAGAGCTACTTCCTGTCGGTTCGTTTTTTTATAGTATGTTGTTCTACCTTCTCATTGGTTGTAAACCCAAACACATGACTGCCTTGTCACTGTCTGAATGTACAGCCCCCTAGGTCTTAAAGGTATATGTCTCCAATGCTGGCTATATCTCTGAACACACAGAGATCTTATGGGATTAAAGGCGTGTGCCACCACCGCCACACTCTTGCTATGGCTCTAATAGCTCTGACCCCCGGACAACTTTATTTATTAACATACAATCAAAATAATAATTCAGTACAATTAGATTACCACCACAATCACCCCACTTCCAGTGAGTTCTCTCTGTCTTGGAAGCACCTGAAGTTTTGATTCTTTCAGGTTCCTTTTCCAGCTCCATGTGGCCGTGCCTTCCTCATTGTGGTGGACTATCCCTCTGGAGCTGGAAGACCAAATAAACTCTTCCTTCTGTATGTTACTTTGATTGTTCTGTCAAATCAGCAAAAAAATAACTAGGGCAGAAATTGGTTCCAGAGAGTGGGTCATTAGTGTGAGAGCCTTCCTATGTGATTGATTGTTTGTTTGTTTGCTTGCTTGTTTTTGGATGGATGTGGAAGATTTTAGAAGTTTGGACTAAAAGCCATTGAGTGCCATGGGAAGATAGACAGGCTGTTCTAGTAGGAGCCTGGAAGACGGTGCCAGAAGTAACACAGAATGCTCAAGAGGTTTCGGGGGAAACAAAGATTGCACTAGCAACAATTTTTGTGATATTT
Organism: Peromyscus leucopus; assembly: GCF_004664715.2. Lineage (NCBI taxonomy): Eukaryota > Metazoa > Chordata > Mammalia > Rodentia > Cricetidae > Peromyscus > Peromyscus leucopus. Next base: position 114,756,557 of record NC_051065.1, read on the forward strand.
TGGCAAGGAGTTTTGATGTCGTCTGTCCATATCCTGAAGATTTGCATGAGGCTGAATTTTAAAAAAAGGCGAAATTCTTTGGTGGAGGAAATTCCAAGACAACATAATGGTGAGTCTTTGGATTGGTTATTACTTATTACTCTTATTCAGCTCTACAACAAAATGTAGCAAGCAGGACAGAAATAAATACACAGTGTGTAGTATAGAAAGAAGAAGAGCACTTGGAAACTGAATGCTATAGTGAAGGCCCGTGCTGAAAAAGAAGCTGTAATTGGTAGATTAGTGCCAAGAAGGGAAGGTCTGCAGCTCTGCACTGGGGGTCCCCATGGTAACAGTCCACCTAACTTAGCTTCCAGTTTGTTAATGGAGGAAGACGAATGGGTTGCTTGCTCCCAGTAAGCAACTGGTTCAAAATATGAAAATCCCTGCCAATGTGGTTCAAGGGGGCAAGTGCCATCTCAACCTGGCAGTGTCATCCACGTGGAACTGGCTTTGGAAGATTCAAGAATGAAGGGTTCAAAATGCAAGAATGAAGCATTCATGGATCCTTCTTTCATGACTTAAGTGTCCCACTGAGACCAGATATTGGGTGACAGACGCTGTTTGTATGAAGTCCCCAAGAAACCATTGTATGATGTTGTGAAAGTGAAACTTGGGTTGCAGTGGACACCTGAAGATATTGGAAATGCCAGAACTGTGAAACATCTGCCACAGAGAGCTGCACACAGGAGGTAGAACCAGACCAAGAGAGAGAAGTGTGCTTGCGGCAGGCAGCAAAGCTGGGACGGAAGTCATCTAAGCCTCAGACTCAGACATGGAGCTCCAGGATTTGGTGTTTGTCTTGCTAGGTTTTGGTTTTGCTTTTACCCAGTAGTTCCTCACTATACCCTCATCCTTCCTTTGGGAATAGAAATGTATGTTCTGTGCCATTGTGTGTTGGTAGTACATGTTTTCTTTTTTATTTAAAAGGGATCACAGTTAGAAGCTTACCTTCAGTCGTTGAAGAAACCTTGGAATTTTTGATATTGTTGAGACTGAAAGACTATGGGAACTTTTCAAGGTGAACTCAATGCATTTTGCATTATGATATGACCATAAGCCTAGATTATGAGAGCCAGGAAGTGGAATGTGGTGGTTTGAGTAAGAAATATCCCCCTCATGCATTGGAATAGTTGGTCCCCAGTTTATGGTGCTGTTTGGGAAGATTTTGTATATATTGATTGTGTTCTGACAAATAAAGCTTGCTTGGAGATCAAAGGGCAGAGTGAGCCACTATTTAACCATAGAGGCCAGTTCGTGGTGGCACACACCTTTAATCCCTGTACTCGAGAGGATCGAGCCTTTGATCCCAGCACCTGGGAGGCTCATGCCTTTAATCCCAGCACTAGGGAGGTAGAGACAGGAATATAAAGTGGGTGGAGACAGGATTGGGCCCATCCAGTCTGAGGATTCATATAGGAGCCCCATTCAGTCCGAAGATTGATAGAGGTAGGAAGTCTCTCTGGTGGCTAGTTGCTCTGATCTTTCAGCTTTCACCCTTGATATTTGACTCTGCGTTTTTATTGTTAAGACTAATCAGGGTCATGCTTCAGGAGATTATGTAACTTGGGGTAGAAAGGCCTGGCTGGAAGAAATAAGTCATTGGGAAAGCCTTTGCCAGCTTACAATCTCATTCCATTTCTAGTTCCCTCTCTCTGCTTTATATTTGTGTCTGAAGATGGGATCTCTCAACTTCCCACTGCAGCCATCTGCTATCATACCTCCCCACCATCATGGACCCTCCCTCTGGAGCCATAAGCCACATAAACCCTTTCTTCCACAAGTCTCTTCTGGTCATGGTGTTTTATCACAGCAACAGAAAAGTAATTAATACAGAGGGAGCACAAGAGGAAGTTTTAAAATATAGTTGCATGGGAATGGAAGCAGATGAGATGCAGACTGTTATAGAAGAATCCCACAGAACTGCTTTTCATGACTTCTGGATAGAAGTCTAAAAGACAGCCCTTTTCCTTCAAGAGCAGAAAGGGATGAGGTAAAAATCTTGACAGTGAGGATGAGTGTGTAGACAATGAGGATGAGTGTGGAAACAGAAAGAGGGTCAGCTAAGGAGCTCACTTCGGCTTTGTTCTCTCTTGCCTTTCCTGGTGCTGGCCCTAGAGACATGCATGGCTGTCCTTTGAAATCCTTGGGAGATAGGGAGTATGCTGTAAGTTTCTGTCCCAAGAATCAGGGCTTCTTTCCTGTCTGCCTCCCCTTCATTTCCCTGTGACTATGACTTCCAAGTTCAGTCTTTAATTTTCTGCCACCTGTCCCTATCAATGACTATGTTATATTGCAAATAGATCCCCTTAACATAGACTTTCCTATGTGACCACTGTGTGTGTGTGTGTGTGTGTGTGTGTGTGTGTGTGTGTACACATTTCCCCCTACTAAATTAGCTACTATAAGACCCACTACCTAGTACTCTTAGCCTCCAATACCTGTCTCACTTTGGGGAACATCATCTATTCTCCAGCTAAAAATGACATGAAATAAAATAAAAAAAACTGACTTATTACTCCTCAAGCTTTCCTTGTTTGTCCTTACCCTCATGCCTATGACTCGTTGTGTCCTCCACATAAAATGTCCCTCTTCCATCTCTTCTATTTTCTCTGCGTTTGTGCGTCAATCCCATAGAATATTTAGGAACGGGAAGAGGGTTATTCACCAAAAACATTATTATACCCAGAAAGACCTCCTATTTGCCTTCCTTGTGGTGACAGACAAATAGACAGATGACTGATAGATGGACAGTGGGTGGACAAATGATAAGTTACTTCTTGATGTTGAAAGCCTCCACTTCTTATATGTGAATGATTAAACACCCCAAGTTTTATTATTTACCTCCTGAATAGATATTAATATATTGGCTACCTCAAAAAAAATGTGACTTGGGCCTTTCCAGAATTCTGAGAATAACTGTTGACACTTACTGCTAATAATAAATATGCTGCAAAGTTGTAATCTTTAATGCTCATGTAGTGTCTGTTACTTACCATTCTGAATACTTAGTATATTTCTTAATCCTTCGACAATAGAACTATGACATGGATGCTGTTATTATCTTCCTGTGAGAAAGAAGGGATCTGCACTGTGCCGAGCATGGGGCCGAGAGAGCGCACAACTCGAATGCCGCGTGTTTCAAAGCGTATTCAAGATTCTCATGGAGATTCTCCCTTTCAACCTGGAACCCTCATGGCAGACGTTCATCACTTCTTTTGTTCTGTATCAGAGCATGGTTGAAGCTTGTCTGAGCTCCAGAGTGGCTGAGCAGCTTCTCAGAGTGAGGAATTGAGACAGAATGGGGTCCTAGTATCCCTAGGCCCCTCCTGGAGCCTTGCCCATCCTAGGACTTCCCAGTGTCCACTGTACTCAGTCAAGGAATCCCAGCTGCCTGGCCACAGCCGGCTTTTAAACACATTCAACCTTCATGCGGGAAAGAAAAATGCAGGTCGATGATAGTGTAATTACCAGTATAGTAAATCAATAAGTCCTAAAAGCATTAGCTCCATAAAGAATATGAATGCAGTAATGACAATAATGGGAACATGGCTAATGTTTGTTCTCACACACACACCCGCTCATGGCCCTTTCTTCCCACCTGCGCTGCTGAACTGGCATTGAGTCGAGCCTTTTGTTCTTCCTGCCTTAATGTTAGACCTTGAAGAACTTGCTAGATAATGAAAATAACATGTAAAAAATGTCCTTGCCATCCCTGTTTTTTGGTTTTAAAGGTGAGAGAAATAACCCAAAGGCTGTGTGAATCCAATAGTAACCTTGAGGAAATCCATTACACACTTGGGTGTGGAGTAAGGACTCCACAGCACATTGCTCTTTATTCCTCCCTCTTACATCTTCCTAGAAATCATGTTCCATGTTCTCATTCGCTCCTCACTGTCTGCCCTTCCTTTTTCTTAACTTTCTTCTTTCCCTCCTTCTCTCCTCCTTGCCAGAAGGATTTTGGATTTTCTGTGAAAAACTAGAAAACTTACTATAAAAAGAACTTTCAAATACTTTGCAAGACAAAAAAAAAAATGCACTTCCCCCCAAAAATTAGATTACAGAGATATATTAATCCCCGGCATCATAATGTGAGCCCTGATGTAGACACTGGAAACTCACTGAAGTACCTCATCATATGAGTCACACTGTTTTCATTCTGTCGTGAATAATGCATTCACTGTCTTTTTTGGTGGTATCAAGCCATTGTTTTTCTGTCTACAATCAACAGGTCAATACCCATGTATTTATATATGCTAACATTTCTCTCTTTCTATCTCCATCCTCACTCTCCACATATACATATATTTGCTGATATATGTGTATATATAATGTGTTCTAATGTGTATGCTTCAAGGCAGCCAGAACCTTGTTTATATTGTTGTTTAATGCCTCATGAGATGTTTGCTAAAGACCCATTGCTCATGTGAGTCTTTTAGTTTAATAAAATGTTTTCTGTGGATAGCCTTTGGACACACAGACTTCACATATGCAAAACCATGAATTAATAAGAATAAAAGGTTTCTGGTTCCCATTAGAACTTGAGTATAATTTGACCAGAACTCTTCTGCCTTTGGTGACATCTTTTCATGAGGTGCAAATGAGAGATTTGGCCCCAACTCCAGGTCTTAATCCATAGTCGGAAAGACTTAGTTTCAGCCAGAGATCCTCAAGCTTCAGAGGGTGGGAAAGAGACTTATAAACAATTTTCCAGAGACTCTGTGTCCCACCACATTCTTCACCAGGCAGCTTCTCACATGTTACCTCATGTCTCATTTCAGAGGAATCATCTAGCATGCCTCATCTTCTCATAAAAGTGTGGGAAGAGGAAATTTTCAGAAAGAAACTCAAAGTAGAATATAAGCAACTTTGGCCACGTTGCTGAAATGGTAGCTATATGCAAAGTAAACAGGGCACTGTTTTCATAGACACACCTAATATTTCCTCACTTTAAAGACAGAAGACAGATGTATCTAGAAATCAGTTAATGATAGTATGCCACTGCCTTCATATAACTCAAAGAATCTAGGATAATCATGGCATAAACAAGATAGAAATTTACTACTCTTTCTAAAAGATTTGTTTTATTGTGTAAAATTATGTGCATGCATATGTGTGTGTGTGCGCGCGTGTGCGCACGCACGTGCATGTGCGTGTGTGAGTGTGTGTGTGTGTGTGTGTGTGTGTGTGTGTGTTTGCCCATGAGCATGGGTTCCCAAGAGGCCAGAAGAGGAGTTGGAATTCATGGAACTGGAGCTACAGGAGGTTGTGAGTAGTTTGATGTGGGTACTGGGACTTGAACTTGGGTCCTCTGCAAAGCAATAAGAGCTCCTAACAATGAAGCCATCTCTCCAGCCTGTGAATTTTGCTGCTTTTGGCAGCCTTCACCTAGACAAACAAGTCTTGCCAAATACTAGGAGTCCTAATCCACTGCTCCTGTTTACAGCCTTCATCACATTTGTTAAACACAGCTGCTTATACCAAGCCCTTGCCTCAGATTCACCAGTCAGGGGAGAGAGAAACAGAAGAAAAGAGGCAACCCTCCTCTATCTAAAGATACAGCTAGGATATTTTAAATGGTATTTCTTCTTGCATCTCACTGACCAGATCTTACCTACACAGCCTCCATGGTTGCCAGGAAGACATGGAAATGTGATATTTCAAATGAGGAGAAATAAATCCAAAGAAGGGAAGAATAAAAAGAATAGGCTGGATTTTTTTTCCATAAATACAATTTAAGGGCTCAGCTCAATGACAAATTATAAAATTGTCTGAGCCCTAGCATAGCACAAATGAACAATAATGGTGGCATTTGGGAAGGGGCAGTGTTGAGTTTAAAGCTGGACATTACTGTTGGGAAGCAATGTGTGGCCAGCAATCCACTCCCTAAGCCTCAGCTCCCTTGCGTTATAACAGAGGGATAATAACAAAGCAAAAATATTGAACTGGAGGACTCATAGTGAAGATTTGGTGATGGCATATACAAACTTCTTTGGAACTAAATCTTATTTTAAGATCAACTTTCCAAAGATTATATTTTAAAACAAAATGTTTCCAAGGGTGGCATATTCCTGAAAAGTTTTTGAATATACATTTGACTTAACAACAAAAACAATAAAAAGCCATAAAGTCTTGAAATCAGATATGTGGTTCATCACACAATCCTATGAGGGCAAAAACATATCTGTTCCTTACAACTGGTAATAATGAAGGAATTTTAAAACACTAGGAAATTAATATTTGTCTAAATTAAAAAAGAATGCTTCAAAATATCAATAACTTGTTCTTCACATATAGCTTTGGTTCAATTGTGTGATACTTCAGCTTATTATTTGGCAACATAGGTTCCTAAATTACAGGTGTTGGAACGAATAGAAAACCCTAGAGTCACACACCTTAAACGCCACATTACTGCTGGTCGCCTCCCCAACAGAAAGGCAAACACTTCTGAGGAATGAGCGTTGACGTAGCCTCCAGCTTCAGGAGCTCTCTCTCTAATCAGTGTTGTCTGCCTTCTGAAACTACATTCTCCCCATCCCTGCTCTCTGGGTCGCTTATTTTTGGCTCCATCTAAAGAGATGTTTAGAGCCTTTGATACTGAGAGTGTCCCCTAGGAATCAGCCTTAGGTGCAGGGGTTTCAGCTGTGTACCATGGAGCATCTGTGAGGGACTCCTGACCCCTCAACCCCCTTCCATGTTTGACCAGCTCTTCTGCCCTCATCCTGTCTTATTTGCAGATTGCTTCTTTCTCTTTTCCTTCCTGAGCATTCTCTCTTCTTCGTGGCTTAGCTAGCTTTAGTTATTGCCTCCTGTGAGTTATAATCCGGAAAAATAAACCATATGCATGGTTAACTTAGAATATTCACATACTAATTTGTTTAAAACACAACTGTGCTTACTGAGAGCCTATTGTAACATTTATGTAGAACATAATAAATACTTACAAATTGATGATGAAATAAAAGCCACCAGCCTCAGGGAGTCTATGATTCTTGAGCTAACGGACACTGAGACTCTACCATACAAGCTTTATCTGATAGGACAATTTGTGAGTTACTTGTGGACCAAAAGGGCTAGCAAGAAGGATGGAGCATCTTTTTATTTGCGTTCCATTAGTCTAACTAGATTATCTGAGCCTTGAACTGCAGGTAGATGCTGTATTCATCTATTTCTATCTTTAGTTCTGCCAAGATTGCTAGCAGCATTTGCCTTTGAACAAAGGACACTATTCAGACTTGCTGGGCCTAGGACATCCCTAAATACAGATGATTCCTTTGGTCTGTGCAAAGCGCAGAAGGGCACTTTCAACATGAGCCATGTGTGTGTTGGATATCATTTTTAGAGCAGAAAGAAGTGAACAGCAAGCAGTAGGTAGAGGGGAAAGAAATCACCAAGACACCCAGGGTTTGGGCGTGGTTTTTGTTCCCTCAAGAAGGGAAGAGAACAGACAAGAAGCTGGAGGCTCTGGAAACTCAGGGCTTCCTCTGGCCAAACAAGGACCCTCCCATCTACTAAAGCATCCTTGCTAACACTCAGAAATGAGCAGAAATACGTCCCCAGCATATCTAACCATCGGAAGTGAAGTTTCCTTCTGAGACATGAAGTGATTAACCTCAGCATGTACCACAAATATAAGAGATCGGGGATTAAGTACAGCATGAAAGATGTCTTTGAATCAAGTTGAGAATGATTGCAGATTACCTTCTAATTAGAAAGGTATGGTGTGGTTAGGCAAATATCAAATAGTTAACTGACATTTCCTTGCATGGTAACCCCTCAAATTAATAAAGGATGTTAGGGTCCCTTTCTGTTTCATAAACAATGAGATTACTAAGGAATGATGAGAAAGCACTGATTAATTGTTTTGTTTTAAAACAATTAGATTAAATATTGTTTAAAGATATTCATTTTAGCTAGTTGACATTTTAATGTACACATATAATTGCAGACTTTTAATAATGCCTAATTTTGCACTGATATATATGTTAGCCATTGTGTGTTTGAAAGAGAATCATAAAATGTAAAACTTTATGTTTAATCACCAGTGTCAAAAGTTATTAGGTAATAACCACTAAGAAGAGAATGTGGTGAAAGATACAAAGGCCCATATTTAAGACATAATTTTTCTAATAATTTCTCTGATTTTAAGATGTCATGGCGTCATGTGAAGGTTAAAGGGTCAGATACCAAATGGACTTTTTAAAAAATGTTAAGTGATCAATTTGCACTCATAAAAGGGTTAAGATTACTGGAAGCTGCAATCGTCTTGGACCATCATCTGGGTACATAGCTGGCTAGAGAGACAATAAAACCTGCCTCCGAGTGAATAGCCAGAAAACCAAATGAGTGACGCGAGAGGGGAGGGGTATATGCTGAAACGTGGAGGGCCCCAAAGCAGAGCCGATCAGAACCCATCAGATTGTGTAAACCTGAAATTCAGAACCCTGAAGCTCTGCCTCCCTCATCCACATCTGTAGCCACCTCAGCTCCCCTTTGCCCACAGGAAGACTCAGCACATCATCTGACCCCACTCCTGCACTGTGGCTCCCAGGAAGGCAAAGGGCTGGGCCGATGCTGAGCAGCCTTTAGATTACATCTTTCACTGTTGGAAGTTTAGCTAAGAATGTGTGCAAAATCCATTAGAATTTTAAGTATAATATATTTTGTTCAGCCCTTGTCTATATGCCAACAACAACAACAAAAAAAAAAACTTTAGGGCAAGAATATATGAGGAAAAAAAAGAATTCCTTTAGTTTTCTAATAGAAGAAGGACTGATTTCTCCCAACAAAATATGACATTTAACTTTCCTTTAAGTCAATGTTAAATGTTAGTAAAAATATAAGAATTATGGAATGTTTTATTAGATAAAAAATTTTTTTCAACAAAATAAAAGGCATCTGTCTATAGGAAAAAGAAGATGAAGAGACAACCAAGGAGAAGCAAGGAGGTATTTGTAAACTGTACATACAACGGGAAGTTACTGTTCAGAATATACAAAAAAACTCAGTCCATAGCAAGAAAACAAAGAACCCATTGTTTCTTTTAAATTTTTTAATTTATTCTTTGAAAATTCCACGCATGTATACAATATTTACCCTTAGTCCTCTGCCCAACCTGCCCATCCCAACTCTGTGCCTTTCTTATGTAATTTCTGATTAATAATTGTTTTATTATTTGAGAATTTCATGCATGCATATGGTGCATTTTGATTAAATCCACCCTTGTTTTTTCCCCTTCCAATTCCTCCTCGGGTGCCCCCTGGATACTCTCCTCCCAACTTCATTTGCTCTTTCCTTTTTAAACCCACAGGGTCTGCTCAGTGCTGAGTGGGTGTACATGGGTGCATGACTTAAGGGCTTGAGTAGGCATTACTAGAAAGTAGGTGTACAAATGGGCCACAGGCACAGGAGGGCATGGTCAATGTCACACATTACTATTGGTATATAAATTCAAGCTACAGTACTTGTATATAAAAATCCTCAAACTAAACAAAATATTTAATTTTTCAAAAACCGACAGTGAGGCATTATCTCGTACCAGGTGGAAAGGGTACAAGCAAAATGACAATGACAGGTGTGCTGGAGGGACGTGGGAGGAAGGGACAGCTTTGTAAGCAGAGTGGCACAGCTGTTGGGAAGAAGCATATGGAGGATGTTCACAATCTAAACACAGAATTCGAGGATTCTGTTTGGTTATAAACCTACAGACAGGACAAGCAATCCATGTTCTCTGCAGTGCCATTTCCAGTAGCTGAGCTAGGAAGCCAATGTAAATGCCTATCAACAGATGAATGGGTACAGAAAGCAGATTACAGAAACATGATAAAAAAAAAATACATAACCTTCAAGAATGAAGGGAAACCCTGTCATTTGTTACAGCATAGGTAAGCCTGGAGACTATTAGGATTAAAAAAAGGGCAGGCATAAAGAGGATGATGTCTTTTACATATATTTAAGTTGCTCTCATAGCAATAAAGGATAATGTAGTAGCTGCATATTATGAACTTAGGAGTGTAGGGATTGTGTGTGTGCCAAAGAATACTTACCAAGTTTCAGTTATGAGAAATCATGTCTATTCTGTACCACCATCTATTCTATATCACAGTTGGTGTTGATATGCTGTCAAACTGCTAAGACATATTTAATTGTTCTCACCACAAGGAAAATGATAATCATGTAAGGTGATACATACATTGTTCCATTGACCTAACCATTTCACACATGATAAATACATTATAGCACACATGCCATACGTAAAAATGCATATAAATTTCACTCCTCAGCTAAATAAAATACATCAAATTACTTTTGAATACATAAGCACGTTTGAATTCTTTGTAAAGTGGTTGTGGGTGTAGAGTTTTAAGAAATCTGCGTCAAGAGAGTGCAGGCATCCTAGGGAAAGAGAGAGACATATGAGCAGACTGGCTACCATCAAGTGCTAGCAATATCTCATTTCATTTTTGGTCATGTTATGAGAAAGGCTACATCTGCAGAGTGTCAAAATATCCAGATGCAAAGGGGAAAAGCCCTACATCAGGCTGCCTTGTTTAGCGGCTCCCAGGCTCCTTGGATTTGGAGGGACCGTGGGATGCTGGGACTGCTCCACCAGCATCTGGATGTTTGGCGTTGTGGAGCCACAATGAAAGACGAAGTGCTAAGCTTTACAGCTGTTAGCCTAACAACCACCCCCCTCCCTTTTTTCGTATGTTTCACAGAAATTGTCTTCTTTTCTAGAATAATTTTTATATCAGTTTATGTGTTTCCTGTTCCAAGCCCAGAAAGTAGAATCCCTGTTTGGAGGAGGACTGACACAGAATTCTAGAAGTTAGGACTCTGGGAGGCACTGGGCAGGCAGGACAAGAAAACGAGAGTCTATTCCTAGTACTCGGGTGTAAGATCATCCTAATAGACACAACAGATTTGACAGGGAAGTTGAAAAAAGTTGAGGATGAATCTGTAGAAAATCATCGAAATGAAAATCACGAAGATTTATTTATGATCGAGGTAGGACATGGGGAGATGAATCATAGTGTTAATGTCAGAGCTGGTACTGCAGAGAAATAAGTGATACTTAATATAAAATATGTGATGGTTATAAAAAAATGAGGGCTAGCAGTTTGAGTAAATAAACTGAGCTGAAGTAAACAGACACGTGCTACATAATGATTTTAGGGGGAAATGGGCTACATTGACAACACTGGTCCCATAAAATTATAATGGAGCTGAACGTTCCCCATTGCCTGGGGACAGCAAAGCTGTCATAGTGTCGCTGCAGAACGACACATTATCCACTTGTTCATGCCACACTAGTGTGAGCACACCTGCTGTGCTGTCGCTTGTGTACATAAAAGTGCAGCTCACAGTGATGATTATGACACAGCTCTCCATAATGAACGCCCGAGCTCCTGGTGTATGTGCTTACTGTACTGTGCTGTTTATCATCGTTTGAAAGTCCACTGCTACATACCCACAAAGCTTTCGGTAAGTCAATACAGCATCTTCCACCTCGGGTGTCCTGCACCTCTTCATTGCATCGGGAGCCCATGGTCACGGTCCGGTGTTAGAGCAATGCAACTGCTTAGTGATGTATTTCAGCCGATGCATTTCACGCAGTGCACCCCCTGTTTAGCAATGGTGGCTGTGTGTGTAGATTCCACTGAGGTGATCTGCACTGTTGCAGCTTGGGTGATGTTAATGACTTCATCTTTTATATGTTTATTTTGATAGTCTCAAACAAGATTCACTCTTTTCTCTGAAGATATGTGTAAATCTGTGGCAAATACAGAAGTTGTTATCTTGGATGTGTTGTGTATGTGTACACATGTTTATGTAGTATACCCGTATGTGCACATGCTGCACATACAAATAAAGCCTGGAGTTCAACATCTGGTGTCTTCTTCAGTCTCTTTCTATCTTACCTTTTGAGGCAGAGTCTCTCGCTGGACCCAGAACTCGTCAATTCAGCTAGGGGCTGACAAATGAACTCCAAGGCTCCTCCTGTCTCTACTCCCAACCAGAACTGTGATTCCAGACTAGTGCCCCCATGCCTACTTTTGGCTGGGTGCTGGGGACCCAAACTTTGGACTTCTTGTTTGTGTGACAAGTACTTTATGAACTGGGCCGTTTTCCCATCCCTGAAGCTTTTTGTCCTTTGATGGAAAATGTAGAGAACAATTTCTCTAGAGTCTGGCCTTGTGATTTTCCATAGGAGTCAATGACTAACTTTTGTCTGTCTTGATTTCTGGGAGGCAAGATGGAAACAAATCCTTTGCCCTTCCCTGCCCCAAGTTCTCAGGTTTTTTCCCAACTTCACAGGTATTTTCAAATATATTAAATTCTAAGGAATGTTTTGAGTTTCAGGAAATTGAAACCATGGGAGTTCATCTATGAAATATCATGCATGGAAAATAATGATCTTATTTAGGATGAAGTTAGATTATTTAAATCAGAGCATGTCTACTACCACTTGGTTTAAATTGTAGCAGAGAATATTTGTATCCTTAAAATTTAAGAAAACTGTTTCCTAGTTTGTTTGAGTTTGGGAAGGAGTTTTGAGACTTGATGTATATTAAGTTAGGAAACATCCTAAAGGAAAATACTGCAGAAAGACACAGAAAATGTTAGCATGTTTAAGCTCTCAGTGGAGAAACATATGAACATAAATTATAATAACAGAAGTAATTTTTTTACATGAAGATGGCTTCTCCTTTGGAAAACCATTCCTTTGCTCTTCTTGTGTCTATGTTCTGTCCCTTCCAGTTTTATTGAAGTATGACAGACAACATTTATATCTATTTAAAGTATTAACTTTATAATTTTACATGTGTGCACATTTTGGAATGATCACTACAATCAAGCTGTTGTATCTTGTACCTCACCTAGTTACTATGCATGTGTATGCTGGTGTATGTGCATTAATGTGGTGTGTGTTGCACATGTGTATAATAGTCAACTCTTACCTCACTTACTGTGTGTGTTATATATGTGTAACGAGTTATCTCTCACCTAGTGACCCTGCATGTATGAATGTGTGCAGTGACAGTACTTGTGAGTGGCTTCATGCATCATAGGCATGGGGTAGTTTACAGTTAACTATAGTTTATGTAACTGTGGAGTTCCAGGTCTCCAGAATTTGTCCCTATGACTGAAGGAACAAGTTTAAATACTTTAACACTCTCTTTATACACTTCCAGATTCCTCCATTGCTCGGTGCCTCCTAACCACCATTCTGTGTTCTAACACCACATGTGTGTGTTGTGTGTCATTTTTTTTTTAAGGTTTTACATGTGAGATCGTACAGTAGCTGTCTCTCAGTGTCCAGCTAACCTAACTGGGCACAGTAGTCCCCCAATTCTGTCATGTCACAAAAGGCAAGGTTGCCTTCCTTTTTAAGGCTATCTAGTATTCTACTGTGTGTGCATATGTGTGACACATGCACACACCACATGTTCTTCATCCATTCACCTCTTGCGGGGCACCAAGTTGTTCCCATGTCTCAGCCACTGTGTATTATACTGGATGTGACAGATGCTATGGCTGTTTTCAGCTGTGCGCTGCTCTCTGTAATTATAGCAATTTCATTCCCACCAGCGTTCTCTTCATTCAGCTTCACTTCCATTGTGTGAGGTGAGATCTCACTGGGGCTTCCGTTACACTTCTCTGGTGATTCTTGGTATTGAGTATCTTTTTCATGCAGCCATACATATACTTCTTCTGGAAAAATGTTTGTTCAACTCATTGAACTGTTTTTGAATTTGGTCACTAGACTTCTTATTGTTGAACTGTTTGAGTTTCTTACGTACTGTCTTATTAACCCCTGTATGAGTCAGGCTTTGGAAGAAACATGTTCATAAGAATACAACTGGCTACACATGAGTGGGTTTTGTTTTTTTAATGAAAATTGGCTTGCATGATTTTAAAACCCATGAAATTCTGCACTTCTATAAGCTAAAGTACCCATGGCATAGTGGTGGTATTGTTTTCCCCAAAATATTGTACACCCTAATAAACTTATATGGGGTCAGAGACAGAACAGCCACAACATACAAAGGCTAAAAAATGGTGGCACTCACACCTTGAATTCTAGCACTCCAGAGGTAGAAATCCCTCAGGATCTCTGTGAGTTCAAGGCCACATTGGAAATGGCCAGGCATGATGACACACGCCTTTAATCCCAGGGAGTGACATTGAGGAAATCCAGAGAATTATAAGGTCATATTTCAAAAACCTCTACTCCACAAAACTGGAAAACCTAAAAGAAATGGACATTTTTTTTGGATAGGTACCACATACCTAAGTTAAATCAAGACCGGATAAACTATTTAAATAGTCCAATAACCCCTAAGGAAATAGAAACAGTCATTAAAAGTCTCCCAACCAAAAAAAGCCCAGGACCAGATGGTTTCAGCGCAGAATTCTACCAGATCTTCAAAGAAGAGTTAATACCAATACTCTCTAAATTGTTCCACATAATAGAAACAGAAGGAACATTACCAAACTCCTTCTATGAGGCTACAATTACTACAATTACCCTGATTCCTAAACCAAGCAAGGATGCAACAAAGAAAGAGAACTACAGACCGATCTCCCTCATGAACATTGATGCAAAAATACTCAATAAAATGCTGGCAAACAGACTCCAAGAACACATCAGAACAATTATCCACCATGATCAAGTAGGCTTCATCCCAGGGATGCAAGGGTGGTTCAACATACCAAACTCCATCAATGTAATACACCATATAAACAAACTCAAAGAAAAAAACCACATGATCATCTCACTAGATGCAGAAAAGGCTTTGACAAAATCCAACACCCCTTCATGATAAAAGTCTTGGAGCGATCAGGAATACAGGGAACATACCTAAACATAATAAAGGCAATTTACAGCAAGCCAACAGCCAACATCAAATTAAATGGAGAGAAACTCAAAGCAATTCCACTAAAATCAGGAACGAGGCAAGGCTGTCCACTCTCCCCATACTTATTCAATATAGTACTTGAAGTTCTAGCCAGAGCAATAAGACAACATAAGGAGATTAAGGGGATACAAATTGGAAAGGAAGAAGTCAAGCTTTCCCTATTTGCAGATGACATGATAGTATACTTGAGTGACCCCAAAGATTCCACCCAGGAACTGATAAAGCTTTAAAACACCTTCAGCAACATAGCAGGATACAAGATCAACTCAAAAAAAATCAGTAGCCCTCCTATATACAATGGACAAAGAAGCTGAGAAGGCAATTAGAGATACATCACCCTTTACAATAGCCACAAATGACATAAAATACCTTGGGGTAACACTAACCAAGCAAGTGAAGGACCTACATGACAAGAACTTTAAGTCCCTGAAAAAAGAAATTGAAGAAGATGTCAGAAAATGGAAAGATCTCCCATGCTCATGGATAGGCAGGGCTAACATAGTAAAAATGGCAATCTTACCAAAAGCAATTTACAGATTCAATGCAATCCCCATTAAAATCCCAACACAATTCTTCACAGACCTGGAAAGAATAATACTCAACTTCATATGGAAAAACAAAAAACCCAGGATAGCTAAAAGAATCCTGTACAATAAAACAACCTCTGGAGGCATCACAATCCCTGACTTCAAGCTCTACTATAGAGCTACAGTAATAAAAACAGCTTGGTATTGGCATAAAAAAACGACATGTGGACCAATGGAATCGAATTGAAGACCCTGACATTAACCCACACACCTATGAACATATAATTTTTGACAAAGAAGCCAAAAGTATACAATGGAAAAAAGAAAGCATCTTCAACAAATGGTGCTGGCATAACTGGATATCAACGTGTAGAAGGCTGCAAATAGATCCATATCTGTCACCGTGCACAAAACTTAAGTCCAAGTGGATCAAGGATCTCAACATAAATCCAGCTACTCTGAACCTGCTAGAAGAGAAAGTAGGAAGTAGTCTTGAACGCATTGGCATAGGAGATCACTTCCTAAATATAACACCAGTAGCATAGACACTGAGACAAACAATCAATCAATGGGACCTCTTGAAACTGAGAAGCTTTTGTAGAGCAAAGGATACGGTCAACAAGGCAAAGCGACAGCCTACAGAATGGGAAAAGATCTTCACCAACCCCACATGTGAAAGAGGACTGATATGCAGAATATATAAGGAACTCAAGAAATTAGACATCAAAACGACCAACAGTCCAATTGAGAAATGGGCTTTAGAACTAAACAGAGAATTCTCAACAGAGGAAACCCAAATGGCTGAAAGACATTTAAGGAATTGCTCAACATCCCTAATCATCAGGGAAATGAAAATCAAAACAACTCTGAGATACCACCTTACGCCTGTCAGAATGGCTAAGATCAAAAACACTGAAGACACCTTATGCTGGAGAGGATGTAGAACTAGGGGAACTCTCCTCCACTGCTGGTGGGAATGCAAGCTTGTACAACCACTTTGGAAATCAATATGGTACTTTCTTAGAAAATTGGGAATCAGTCTCCCCCAAGATCCAGCTATACCACTCCTGGGCATATGCCCAAGAAATGCTCAATCATACCACAAGAGCACTTGCTCAGCTATGTTCATATCAGCATTGTTTGTAATAGCCAAAACCTGGAAACAACCTAGATGCCCTTCAACTGAAGAATGGATAAATAAATTGTGGCACATATACACAATGGAATACTACTCAGCAGAGAAAAACAATGACATCATGAGGTTTGCAGGCAAATGGATGGATCTAGAAAAAATCATCCTGAGTGAGGTAACCCAGACTCAGAAAGACAAATATGGTATGTACTCACTCATAGGAAGATGCTAGATGTGGAACAAGGATGACTGGACTGCTACTCACATCACCAGTGAGGCTACCTGGAAAACGGGACCCCAAGAAAGACATGGAGAAATGGATGAGATCTACATGAACAGCCTGGACATGAGTGGGAGCAAAGAAGGGCGAGGGTCGAGGGAAAGAGAGCAGGAGATCCTAGCTGGATCAAGAAAAGAGAGGGAGAACAAGGAATAGGAGACCATGGTAAATGAAGACCACATGAGAAAAGAAAGAAACAAAGAGCTAAAGAGGCCCACGGAGATCCACAAAGATACCCCCACAAAAGACTGCTGGCAATGGTCGAGAGACAACCGGGACTGACCTACTCTGGTGATGGGATGGCCAAACACCGTAATAGTTGTGCCATAAACCCCATCCAAGGACTGAGGAATCTGGATGCAGACATCCACGGCTAGGCCCCGGTGAAGCACTGGGAGTCTAATTAGTGAGAAAGAGGAGGGTCTATATGAGCGAGAATTGTTGAAACCAAGGTTGGATAAAGCACAGGGACAAATAACCAAATGAATGGAAACACATGAACTATGAACCAAAGGCTGAGGGGCCCCCAACTAGATCAGGCCCTCTGAATAGGTAAGACAGTCGATTGGCTTAATCTGTTTGGGAGGCATCTAGGCAGTGGTACCAGGTCCTGGGCTCATTGCATGAGTTAGCTGTTTGAAACCTGGGACTTATGCAGGGACGCTTGGCTCAATCTGGGAGGAGGGGACTGGACCTGCCTGGACTGAGTCTATCAGGTCGATCCCAGTCCTCGGGGAGACCTTGATCTGGAGGAGGTGGGAATGGGGGGTGGGCTGGGGGGAAGGGGAAGGGGGCAGGAAGGGAGAGAACAAGGGAATCTGTGGCTATTATGTAGAACTGAATAGTATTGTAAAATAAATAAAAAAATAACTTTAAAAAAAAAAGTTAATCATTGTAAATCCACCTTCTGCCAACCTGCTAAAACTGTGTGGAGCTCTGCAAACCACACTTGGTCTCCAGTGAAAACAATAACGAGACTGTAATTCGGTCTCATACTGCACAATTTCACACTGCAACTGAAAAACACACGAGTCTCTAATCAAGATCTTAGAGTGATGATTGGTATGCCATAACTTGTATGTAATGGTATGAAACTTAGCAGCTAAATGTGAGTGTAAAGCCACTCAATTTTACGTTTCATGATAAGAATTAGAGAGAAAAAAAGAGATTTACGTGTTTACATAATTTATGTGTGAGATACATATATGTACGCACACAAGTAATTTATGCACATGTAAAATGCTCTCAGCTATTGCAGTGCTAATTTCTACAGTTTGTTAGGTGTTAATGGCAGTCCTCAGCTACAGACTTCTGCTATGCTTTATATATTCCCTCGTGTTCATAAGAGGATCTGCTGTAGATGGTCAAACCTCATTCCTCAAGGGTTTAGAGCCATTGGTGGCCCTACCTGGCTCAGGTGGTTGTAATTTTCCATTGACTTTAATCTCAGATCACAGTAACTTTGAGATGCCCCAAGGGACCATCTGTATTCTTGTCAGTCTCATCTTTGCCTGGTTGTGATCTAATAGTACATCTTGTTCATCTGGATCATATACCCCAGCCAACACCATAATTCCTTCCTTGACCCATTGACTCGGGGGCATGAAGATCCCAAACTGGCCGAGTGTCACTCTCAATTTCCAGTTCAACAGAATCATTTTTGTGTCTCCTGGTAGAAGCACACACCCTGCTAGAACTAAGACTTTTAAGCCTATGGAGCTATAGAAGATAAAATATTCCTAATGGATCCTGGAGTTAATTGTGGGCAGGGCTTCTTCCATTACTACCCCTTATTGCTGGAGAACTAGAACCATGTTTTGACATCGATTTGGAGTTTCTGTAGCATTCTGGAGAAACTCATCCCCTCTCTATAAAGGCGTTTTGATCTAGCTGGTACTGTAAGAGTCTTCAAAGGGCCATGCCACACTTTCGTCAGTCAGAGTCTACATTATATACATCCTTGTCACAAATTTTGTTGTTGTGGATTTTCTAACCAGCTTCCTCCCAATCTCTGATATTTGGCTAAATACTGACAGTAGCACCCTTGAATGGGTGAGTTATTACACATGTGACCATTCCACATCCTAAAGTACACAGCAGATGCACTGTCTGCAATTCCACACACCTGATAGTTTTTCCTCACCACTCTGCTTGAGAGCTATCTGCAGATGACTCCACACTCTAAATACCCACCTGTATATACACCTAAATCTTTACTTCCTCTATCAGTTGATCGTAACACACACTTCATGAAGCTGGTGGTATAAACTGAGAGGGAGTAGCCAGTGTAGCTGTATGGGGAAACTGTAGGGATCAGAGTCACTCCTTCATGTAAATTACTCGTGTATCTGAGGCCTGCTGAGTCCCAAACACATGTATCATTTCACTCACGGAGCATGCTGTGCACTCCCAGCTGGGTCGTTTAAGAGTTCAAGATGCAAGTTCAGGTTGCGTAGTGTCTCACACATCACACAGAGAATATGCTTTGAAAATACTTCCCTCCAATCTTCAGGCTACCTTTTCGTTTTGTTGATTATTTTTCCATTGCTGTACAGAAACATTTCAGTTTGAAGAAATCCCACTTGGCTATCTTTTTGCTTATGGTGTGTGGGCTTTTTTATGTCTAACTGGGCAAGGTGTTTTTCAGATAAAGATGGGAGTCATTTATTTCCTTGGCATTGGGTTCAGAATCAGTTTTAGGCTCAGTATTGTATTAACCTTATGGATTAAAATTAATGAAAAGAATGTGATGCAACATTCTTTTTACCATTGGCAATTTATAAGTTCACAAGAGTAGGATTATTATATTTTAAGGTACAAGATTCGGCTGGAATTAACAAGTTTTTTGGATGCTTTGAGTCTTAACTTCTTTACATTTAAAATATAGATAATTGCCTGTATCGTTGTGTTAGAAGTCTCGAGTACTAGAGACCATGAGGAATTTCTGTTTCTTATGTTATAGGAAACTGAGGCACAGGAAAACTGCCCTAACTTGTTCAAAGTAGGGACCATGGGCAATAAATGAGATGGTAGATTTGGGAGAGTGGAGAGATATGGCTCAGAGGTTAAATGCATGGGCTACTCCTCCAGAGAACCTGGGTTTGTTTCCCAGCACTCGCATGGTAGTTCAAAACTGTTCATAACTCCAGTCCCAGAGGATCTAATGCCCTCTTCTTTGGCCTCTGTGGACAGCAGGCACACAAGAGGTGCACAGAAATACATGCAGGTGAAAGGATCATACACACTTTTTCAAAATGAATGGTAAATATGGTAGAAATATCCTAAAAGTGTGAGATCTTATTAGTGACATTCAGCTCAAAGATCCTCAAACTCAAGCTTAGTGGTTATCAACGTCAGATTACAGTTTTATCAATGGTTCCCTTGTGTTCAAAACTACATATGAATAAATTCTTACCTAAGCATGATGAATTAAAATGACTGCAGTTGGGACCGGAAAGATGGCCCAGCAGTTAAGAGGACTTGCAGCTCTCAAAGAGGCCCTGGTTTCAGATCCCAGTATACACATACTAGATTACAAGCATGCATAATTCCAGTCTCAGAGGATCTGTTGCCTTCTTTTGGCCTCGGTGACTAACTGCATCCATGTGTTGTACAGACATAGATGTAGGTAAATACTCATACAGATAAACTATAAATAAATATTTACCCCTTTCTCCCATCCCTCTCCCTATAAGAGAGAATATGTGGAGGGACAGCCAACACTAAAGACTATTTATACAACTGTAAGGAAACATACTACTCTAGAGCTTTCTAAAACATATACATATATAAAAGGAATCTATATGAAGTCACCATATACTGAAAGATAGAATTCCTCAACTAGATATCTTATGTCACCAAGTCCAACCTTCAGTGTCAGCCATGGATCACATCTTGTTGAGTCTTTGGCCAAACGATACCATGAAACACCTCCAAATACCACAGGCTATTGCTAAGGCTGAAGATTATTCTGACAAGTACATGGTAAGACCCTATTGGTGAAGATAAGGCTTACTTATGTCATCAAACGCAGCGAAGTCAGGCTGGTCCCTTACTAGAAGCTTCACCCCTGCCTGTTAGCATATATGAGGCTGGAAGGTGCTCTGCATGCTATCAGAGGAGAACGGTGATCATCAGAATCAACCAGCTACAAACCCTATAACCTACAACAGCAACCTGCATCCAAGGATATTAGTGCAATAGTGGCACAAATATATGGGAGTAACCAACCACTTTTTTTTATTGGACTTAAAGCCCACTCACTCCATGAGATGGAACCCATGCCTGACAGTGCTAAAGTGGCCAAGAACCTGAGACTAGATACATTATGAGCCTAGAGGAAACCTAATATTATTATTCTGCCAAAGGAACATAGCAATAAAATAACTCCTAATGACATATTGCTACACCCATAGATCAGTTCCTCACTCAACCCACATTAAAGAAACTTTAACTTTTTCTTGCAGTAGATGGAAACTAATACAGAGACCCACAACTGGACAGTGTGCAAAGAGAGAGACTTTGGAGCACTCAGTCTTTAATGGGTTGTCTTCATTGAAGTCTTCCCCTCAAGGCTCATGGCTATATGCAGAAAAGGAGGCAGAAAGATTTTTAAGAGCCAGTGATAGTGTATAAATCCAAGAAAACAGTGTCTTATACATCCAACATGACTAGTGCATATATGAACTCACAGAGACTGTGGCAGCACACACAGACCTGCACGGGTTCAAGCCAGACAAAGCCTCTATACTTACAGGAGACATGGACAGAGGACCTCACCTCAAACAAAGAGACTATTTGCAATTGATACCTGCTGGCAAATGGAAATCATTTTTCTCCCATAGAGTATCAATGAGTATATCAACCACAATCCAGGAAGATCCCCATGCCCAGGAGTAGTTGGCCAACACAAAATGAATTCCACAATTTCTTTGTGAGTATTTTGTTTTGTTTTAGCTTTTTTTGTTGTTTATTTAGTTGTTCTATTTGTTTTGACTTTTATTTTTGTCTTTTTTGTGGTTTGAGATAGAGAGAGAATATAAAGCTGAGTGGATAAGCACTGGGGAGGATCTAGGGTGATTTAGGGAGGGGAAGAAGATCAAAATATATTGTATAAATTAAAAATGTTAAAATTAAATCTTTTTTAAAAAGAACTACTGTGGTTATATTCTTAGGAGCTTATTTACTTAAGATGCTCAGGTGATGGGGATGAAAGGAATGACCTGAACTTCCTTCCTGTCTCCTCTATTCAATGCCACTGCCTTCTTTCTCAGTGCCTATAGGTTGCAAAACCAATATCCCCGCTACTATTTCTGATCTTATTATCTATCTAGTGTTAGTGATTGGGGAGAAAAATCAGGAAGGGTTAGCGTATTAACTAGAGACAAATTACTTTGTTTTTTATATTCTGAAAGGCAGGGAGGAGCTCTTGGAATCCACAGGAGGGTGGGGGCAACAGAGTAGCAAGTTGGGGCAGCGACAGTGGAACTGGAAGCTGCCCTTTCTCTTTTATCTCACTTTAGGAAGTCTTTTGCCAAGATGGAGGGCAGCAGCCCTCTCTGCATACCTGATGCTCTCCTGAGTAACAGCCCAGGAGTTAGGAAATCTAGCCTTCCTGTGAGAAAAAAAAAAAATGGAAATATTTGCATTAGTTTAGAGAACTATCTCAAACTAGAAAGGGTTGTCATGTGACTACAGCCATTCTGTATGCATTCACTAATTTGTAAGAAACTGCACCTGTGTAGCTGGAAGTTTGTCTGTGTCCCACCTCGCCTCAGCTGCTTAAACCCAAGTAAACACACAGAGGCTTATATTAATTAAAACTGCTCAGTCATTAGCTCAGGCTTACTACTGACTAGCTCTTACACTTAAAGTAACCCATTTATGTTCATCTATATGTCATCATGCGTTCTGTGGCTTTACCTGTGTGCCATTACATGCTGCTCCCTGGACAGCAGGCTGGCATCTCCTGACTCTGCCTTCCCCTTTCCATAATTCTCCTTGTTTGCTTATCCTGCCTATGCTTCCTCCCCGGCTACTGGCCAATCAGCATTTTATTAAACCAGTGTACATAAGTATTATCCCACATCACACCTGTTCTTTGTTCATTCACTTAAAACATATAAGCAAAGAAAAGCAAGATAATCAGGTAAACTTTGAGTACCTACTTTACTACTTAGAGCTGAAAAGGAGGACAGACCATCAAAAAACTGCAGGTGTCATTCATCTCACTTTCACTGAACTTCTCAGACAAGGCTGGCATAGTTGTCATACTTCCTGGGGAGACTTAATGCCACTGTCACCTAGCAAATCCCAAGGAGCATCAGGCCTAAAATAAGTGCTTTAATTCTAGGTACAGACCTAGTCATGTTTGATGTTCAAGAATTTGCAAGGGTGTCTCAAATGAAGTATACCTTATCTCTTCCTACGTTCCCCTTATGAGATTCCTTTCAAACTGCTGGCACCTATTTATTTGAACAAAGCCCAGAGGACCTCAGGATTGGAGTTTTACTGCTACAAACAGAAATGGACAGTTATTTCCATGACAGACTTGGGAGTGGCATTCTAAGTCACCATTCATAAGACATTGATGTGCTTTGTATTAGATTTAAGTCACAATAGGAATTTGGAGGTGGGGGACATGAATGAAACATAAAAAGAAAGTTGATATATAAAAAGCTGAACTCCCTTGGAAAGTATATCAGTGGGCAAGTCTTATTCAAATCTTAAAACAAGTAATTTTTATGTTCAGCATTGTTGGAAGGCAGTGGGAGACTGATGTAGACACATCAATGGAAATCGTGGTTGATAGATACCTGCAAATGAGAGCATAAACTTCAGTTAGCACCTGTCGGCCAAGGAGCCCAACAATGCCTCCAAGGACCTTAAAGGTTAACAATAAAATTGCAAATTGAATCCTCATTTTCAACATGAGCTGATCTGTTATAAAACAATGAATTGGCATGACCATACCAAGGCCAATGAGAACAGTGAAGCAAGAGCCTGTCAGCGTGCCCATACTTTATCACCCATGCAGAGAGTAACTCTCCATGACATTAAGGATGCTGTATTTGATGGAATGTCACAGTTAGTTGACACTGGCCTTATCCTGGATCGTAGATTCTCTGTCACATCCTGCCAGTTCAGAGCCGGACCTAATGATTACAGTGTTTTGCCTTGCAAGTGACGGTAGGAAGCAAAGCTGGAGCTCAGCGGTGTAAATTGCTACATGGTGTCAGAGCTGCCAGTTGGAAGTGATTGATAGAGGGATGATCAGCTCTACGGAAGAAGGGAAGGGAAATCATCTTGATCTTGAACAGAAATCTCATCAAACCAAAGGGAGGTGGTCGGTAAGAGTTTAAAAGAATTGTGAGGTTGCAGATCATCTATCCTTCGATGATTTGAATGTCATAGAAAATTCATCTCCCAGTGGGTACTGGAGGAT
Organism: Peromyscus leucopus; assembly: GCF_004664715.2. Taxonomy (NCBI): domain Eukaryota; kingdom Metazoa; phylum Chordata; class Mammalia; order Rodentia; family Cricetidae; genus Peromyscus; species Peromyscus leucopus. Next base: position 114,780,903 of record NC_051065.1, read on the forward strand.
ACCTGAATATTTAGAAGTTTGGACAGATTTTTTTTGACAGGCCCACAGTGGCCTCAAATGAAGGAGGAGAGAGGAAACAGAGAGAGAGACAGACAGACAGACAGACACACACACACACACACAGAGAGAGAGAGAGAGACAGAGACATAGACAGAGACAGAGACAGAGAGATCTCCCTCAGCCTCCAGAGTGCTAGGAGGATTGGTGAGTACCATGCTATTTCATTCCGGGTGATTTACAAAGTATGTAATTAGGGACTAGGGAGATGAGTCAGCAGGTAAAGCGTTGCTGGGAGAGCATGAAGCCCTGAGCTCAGATCCCTAGCACCCATGTAAAAGGCATGTGTGGAATCCTATGTCTGGAATCCCAGAGCTGAGAGGCAGAGAGAGAGAATTCTGGGATCTTGATGGATCATCCATCACTGATGGAGTAGACAGTGACCCACAGATGCAGTGAGAGATGTTGCATCAAACTTACAGTGGAGAAGGGATAGAAGGAGATACCTGACATCGAATTCGGGCCTCTACAAGTGCCTGCATGTACGCAGACACACACCTACACATGTGCGTGTACACACAAATTAAGAGACATATGAAATTGTATACAATTATTTTACACTATTCGTCAGACATTGAGAATCTAGAAATGAATAAAATATACAAGGTACAGAATTGATTCATAAGACATGTTTGTATGCTACTCCCCTCAAGTTTAACCAATGTTCAGGTGCTTCTGTACTTGAAAGCTGAGATAGTATTAAGCACAGTAGATGAAATAAATTGTAATAATTTCTTAATTGGCATAGCCATTCCCAGTTAAGTCACACAGTAGCTAATTTAAGGTTATAGCTGCTGCTTCTTAAAAGTGTTTGTTTCTTAAATTATTTGTTATTATTGGGGAGGGGTGACATGCTTCCATGCATGTTTGGAGGTCAACTCCTCTCACAGGGATAGAACTAAGATCTCCAGGCTTGCATACTCCGGTAGCAATTACCTTGACCCACTGAGCCGTCCTGTGGGCCTTCCAAACAGTTTTTGCTACAGAAGGGAAGCCTGGAGTAGGCACAGATGTTGACCTCCATCTTTACTTCCCTGCCTTGAACTCCTACCCTTCCTAGAACATCTTGCTAAAGTAGGATTCGGATTGGAGCAGGATTGGAGCCCGGCATGGAACATGAGGGAAAGGTGTGGGAATGCTCTCACATGGTGAGTACAGTTGGGAAGACCCAACTGGGGTGCTCACAGCCCTGGCAGACACTGAATGCTGATCTTTTCTCTGGTGAGCACTTTACTGAAGCCTGTGAGTTGGCGTTTTTCCCCTGAAGTAACCACGACCCTCCATTCCACTTCTTTGACACCTTCTCCGGGTCCCAGGCTTTCACACACCCACTCCAGCTCCCTCCTACTGTGTACTCTACAGTAGCTCTCCCGCGCAATCAGCTTAAGTCAAGCCCACAGCAAACACGCTTATTCTTTTTGCTTTGACATCTAGGAGCAAAGCTCCAACTACTGGCCTCTGCTCAGGTTCTTCAGGCACCTTTGCTCAGAGCCTGTCTTTATTTCTCAGGAATATTTCACACATCAGTCTTCTGTGCCACGCAAGCAATATAAATCTCACCACAGGACTCACAATATGAGTGGGGCTGAGGTGGGCATCCATGATTCTAATCCACCAGGTCCTGGTCATGGTTAACTTTTCCTCTTAAGGGTATACCAGGAAATGTCTAGGGACTTTGTTTGTTTGTTTAAATAAGTGGGGAGGTACAGCTGGTGCCCAGTGGATAGAGATCATGGAGGCTTCAACATTCCATGGCATCAGAATAGCCCTGTCCCCCCCAAAAAATGTCTATACCAAACATGTCACACCAACCTCAATTTGCAAATAAAATGGAGCTACAAGGACTGGATGGGTTAGTTTCTTCATTGTCACACCTTAAGGGAGTCGGGATCAGTTTATTTTATGTTTTATACTGTGTGTGTGTACACGTGCGTGCGTGCGTGCGTGCGTGCGTGCGTGCGTGGAGGTGTGCTAGTGCACAGCACCTGTGAAGATGAAAAGACAACCTCAAGTGTCTCTCAATCCTCACCTTTTGCCTTTTTTAAATCAGTCTCTTTTCTTCTCCAATGCCATGTACCTGAGGCTAGCAGGTCCATGTACATGAGGCTAGCAGGTTCATGAACTTCCAGTGAGTCTTCGTGTCTCTACCTCACATTTCACCGTGAGAGTGTTAGGATTACATATGGGCTGTCTCTCACCCAGCTTTATGTGGGTGGTGGGGACTCAAGGTCTGGTCCTCACGCTTGTGTGACAAGCGTTACCGCCACCGAGTCACTTCTCCAGCATTTGTGTTTATTTGGGGGATAGGGTTCACCCTGGCAAGAAAGGCATGGCAGAGAGCTTGTTCTGTTATACCAGGAATACTTGGCAGCACAGAGGGCTCAGGGCAAGTAGTGCTTTAGAGTAACCTAATCAAGAAAGAACCAACTGAAAAGGTGGCGAGTGGACCAACATCCAAACGAAGAGGTGGAGCTACTGTGGGTAGAGAACATTCGGGAAAGGAAGGAGAGAGTGTGCAAAGACCTGCGGTTGAAGAAGCATGTGAGATGGAAAAGAAACCGAAAGGTTTATGAGCAGGGAGGGACAGGATACAAGAGATGAGGGGAACTGTAGGCCTTCTTCATGGGCCCTCACAGGGCCTTTTGTCCCAAGTGGTCAGATGTCCATGAATCCCTTCAGATTCTAAATGCGCACATACCCATGTCAGCACTTCCCGTGAGAGCCCCAAAGATGGGCCCAAGGAAATGGGAGAGTCAACCATCAGAAATCGACTGGCATGGCACAGAAATCTAGGTCCTATTGAGAACATTCGATGTGTGTCTTTAGAGGACCCCTCAAAGCCTTAGGAAACTCTGGCCTGCTTGAAGGCCTTTTCCAACCTTGAGGAAGTTCCAGAACCTAGATGTAGCTTTGGCTTTTGCATGACAGCCCAAGCCTTCCCACGGGTCTGAGAGAGCAATTTTTCAGTGAATCAGGGCTACAGTATTACCTCCACCCCACCCCCACCCCCAGGAAATGGCCCAAGCTCAGTTATCCCAGCATCCTTTGTTGCTAAAAAGCAGAGATGAGGCAGCCACCTGAAGGCTTGGCGGCTCCCTTCTCTCTCCTTCCACAGCCCCCTCATGCTCTGGCCACACTTCTGGATAGCATGTGGAGCCCCCTCTCTCCATAGATATGCAACAGCCTCTTCCTGCGAAGCAATGCAGTCTTGTGGTTAGCTTAAAGAGCAGTACCTAGCTGCAAAGGGAATAAATTAAATTAAAGAGAATAAATACCAGTAGCCTCAAGCCTGGGGAGCTGAAGGCATTGCAAAAAAAAAAACAAAAAACAACCTAGGGAGGAGAGTGGCCAGAGGCAAAGGAGCGGGACCATGCCCAACTGACTGACAATATCCAGGGAACACAGCCAGGTTAGTTATGGCAGCTAAGTAATTTCAAACTACAAAAGGAATTTTAGGCTTCAAAACTCCAGCTCCCAAATAGTGTTATAATTAGTATTATTTTCAGATTAAAGAAAACACCACTTTTGTGTAACAAATTACCTCCATTTTAAAAGCAAAAATAATATATTTCACTTCATAAAAAAATGCCCAAACGGAAGCATTCTTACATTAATTATTTCACTCTATTCAAAAAGCATATCCCTGCTTGCTTTTTATTATGCCTTCCAGCTTCTACTTTGAAAAACACGTTAAGAAGCTCGGAGGTATTTTTTAAAAATGAAAGGAAAAAAGAAAAATAAATAATCTTTCAGGCAATTAGAGCCCAAATACAGAATGCATAAATATACATGTACATATTTCTTTATTTGCCCCCTAGATTTCTCTCCCCATTTTTTTCCACCTCCCTTTTTGGCTCCGGTACATGCAGCATCTTTCTTTCCTTGAGCTTCAACAGCAGGGAAATGTTTGCCCCAGAATTGAATAAGATTCTGTTCCCTGGATTGATTGGCAAGAGTTTTCAAAAAGGGGCGGGGTCTCCAGAGGGCAAATACATAATTTTCATAATGCTTTTCCTTTGCACCACCGCCCCAGCCTAGGAGCCTAAGTCTATTTCTGAACTGTTTTGTCAGAGAGTAATAATTAACAGTACCTCACAGAAGACAAAACACCATTTCTCCCCCCACCGCCTTCATGGGGTCGGTAGTTGCTCTTGTAAAATTACCAAGAATATAATTTGACTGTGGGAACAAAGAACATATGTAAAGTAAATATTGTTACAGATTTTCGAGTTTGGGGAAGAAAATTTTTAATTTGAATATTGTATAAAAGCCATGGGAAACAGGGTGCAAAATGGATTCTCTCTCGGTGCCTACCACGGCTGAGGTAAATGTCACTTTGTATAAGGAAGTTTGGGCACGGGGTTTTCCAAACATGGGGTCTCAGAGCTCTTGAACTTTTTTAAACATTTTTTAAAAATATAGTGTCCTCTTAAAATCTGTTTCCAGATGACAAACAAATATGCTATCATATTTTAATATTCACAGAGTTCAGGTTATATTAATATTTTAAAATGGCTTTTCAGTGTAATATATCATTAAAGGGAACCAAGACTAAGGAGGTGAAAATAAATTTGAGACAACACTATGGTATTGCTTGCAGTGTGTGACTCAGTGTGGGCCGTATCCTGTCTGCCCTAGGGGAGGTCTGAATGGTTTTCAGCAGATCTGGGAGATAGAGTATGTTGTTCTGATAAACTGAAGGTGGCGCCTGGCTTTGTATGATCAGTGTAGGGATACCATGGGCTCCTGGAGGGCTCTAAGGGCATCATCTGTCTGCTGGCTCTGCTATGGAGTAGCAGCTTCAACTGTGAGTCTCAGCCAGTGGATTCCAGAGTGTCTAAGGAGGCAAACCGAACTTCCTGACTCAGTTTATCTCAGACTCAGACCATGGCGCAAGTGTGATTAATCACAGCACAGCACATTAATCAGTGCAAATTAGAAATGGGGACAGGGAATGCCACAGGGGCAAGGACAGAACTACAGACCTGAGTGACAGCAACAGGACCAAACACTGAAGTTATTGTCTTGTAGATGATCATTGAGATGAGCCTGTGTCCTTAGAGAAAGCAAACTCACGCTCTTCTGCCCCACTTCAGGAAGGACAGCTGAGCAGGCATCCCAAGCCCGATTCAGTATGTGTCAGATGGATTCTTAGTAAATTCAGATTAAGAATGCGTATCCATGCACTGTCTCATTCTGTGGGTAAGGAAACTGTGGTGTCTAAAGTTCAGGTAATTTTCCCAAGGCCATCTAGTCAGTGCAAGTTGAATATCCTTTATCTGAAATGCTTGGGACCAGGAATGTTCACATTTGAATTCTAAATTTTGTAGCATTAGCAGATATTTAACGAGATATCTTGGGGATGGAACCATTATACATATGTGAAATTCATTTGAGTCTATATAGTTTATATACACAGTCTGAAGATGATCTTAGGCAGCATTTGTGTGTGTGTGTGTGTGTGTGTGTGTGTGTGTGTGTATGTGTGTGTGTGTGTTGATGCATGCATGTGTATGTATGTGAGTGTTGATGCATGGGTGTGTATGTATGTGAGTGTTGATGCATGTGTGGGTGCAGCTATCTAGACACATGCACATCAGTAGGCAAGCCCAGGTACCCTTCCAGCTCTCATCTTTTTATTGAGTTAGCGTTGGTCATTGGTCTAGGACCAAGCAGGCCAAACTATAGCCTATGAACCTCCAAAACAATGCATGTACCCTCTTCTGACCTCACCATTGCTGGGGTTACAAACCTGTGTCCCCATTCCTGCCTTTTTACATGGGTTCTGGTCCTCAAATCCAAGTCCTCTAGTTTGTGAGGCAGACACAGGGGACAGGCTGAGCCCTCTCCCCAGCCTCCATTGTATGAAGTGTTTGAAATTTTTCATGCATGGAACAATGCTTCATGGTGTGAGAATTTTGCCTTGTGATAAAACATTTGGGATTTTGGAGTATCATTAATTTCATACTTTCAAATTAGGAACACACATGTCCTGTGGTATGGAAAGAAGCTGCTCACCTACCCAGGTTAGCTCCAGCAAGATTGTCTCAGGGATCCTCTGATCCTTTGACCTCGGGCAATCCTTAGCTTGTCTTGATCCTGGGCCTCTGATTACTAACCCAAGCCTCTAAATCATCACCTGGGAACTTCTAGAATGAGAGTTCTCCATCCAAACTTGTCAATCAGACTCTCTAGGAGCCTAGCAACTGCCACAAACAAGCTCCGGGGCATTCTATCTGCTCTCATGTGTGAAAACCGTGGTTCCAACCCAGGCCAGATGTTGCGGAAATGAAGGAAGCCTCTCTCAGATGATTGGGCATCTCTCAGAGGCACTCATCTTGGTTTCCAGCAAAGGAAACAGAGCCATTCTAAAGTGGTCTTTCTGTGCCTTTTAGCTAGGTGGTACATGCTCTTTCTAACATGTTTCTTATGCCATTCTCTTCAACATAACACACACACACACACACACACACACACACACACACACACACACACACAGGTGAGGGAAAAACAACAAGAAGAAAATAGAAAAAAAATATACTAGAAAATTATTCTAGAAACTAACTCCCCAAAATCTAAGATGCAGAATGAATACTCGGTGCCTTCCATGTTTCTTCTCAATTATTGGTTGAAACATTAACACCACAGTTTTCTGAATGATGGAAAGGCAAATGGCCCCTCATCTCTGAGAGCTGAACATGCTGTAGAGTAAATTAAAGTCCATCTCAGTCTTGTGTATTGTACAAATGCTTATCATTGCTGTGGCAGTTGCTGCTGCTCCTTCATTTTATCTTCTATGCCCTAATCATTTGATCATACCACACTCTACATCTTGTGTGTGTGTGTGTGTGTGTGTGTGTGTGTGTGTGTGTGTGTGTGTTAATGGAACAAATAGGTCTTTTTTATAACCTGTCTGGGACCATAAATTACATAAAGATTATAACAAGGCTTCAGTGTAAGCCACCCTCAAATCACTAAGTAACCTCCCTCAAATCTTGTTCTGGGATTCATGAATGCATTTCAAGATTTCTGTAACTTTCCTGAAATTGCTTACAAATGTTGTCTATTTTCATGTGTCCTTTTTTTTTTAAATCTACATACATTGTGGATGAAGGGAAGGTGTGAAAATTGAGCGTGTTTAATTATTTTACACCAGTTAATCTCATTTCTTCTTCTCCCTGGACCCCACCTAGCCTGACTTCTCTGTCTGTTCCCGGACATGTCAGCAAAGAGTGAGAAACCACTACCATAGCATCTCCTGGCTGCCATTAACCTGGAGTCTGTAATCATCTACCTCTCTCTGGTTTCCTGGGAGGGCAACTCCAGGCCTCAGTACCCTAGCAATTCCAGGAAGTCTTCTAAGAGTGGCAGCAGCTGACATCACATCTTTTGCTCTCTGCCTTCTCTTCCTTGCCTCCTTCCCATCCCACTCCACCCATGTTTCCTGGGACCAGGTCCGGAGTCCAAGACTCCCATTGAAGACCTGACTTGGATGGAGCTCATGTGCAAGGAACCCATGCTAACAAGACCTATGAGCCAGAGATTAGAATGAACAGTCCCACATCAGACAGACCAGGCATTTCGATTCTTTCATAATAAGGCACACATTCTTCAGTGGATGGGAATGGTTCAAAAGGGATGCCTGGGAAATAGCAGTGGTTCAGTGAGGAGAATGGAAATGACATGAGGCTTGTGCCTTAACAAAGTAGAGAACTGTAAAGGTATTCATCCTAATTTTTAAAAACATTTTTATTTCAATTGCCTGATTTCACTTCCTGATGTCAAAGCCCCAGCCCAAAGGACAGAAGAGACTGGCAGACACTTTGCATGTCTGGTGAGGGGGAAAGCCACACCCATCCTTCTCGGCCAAGCTGCCCTTGGTGAGGTGCAGGCAGGTGACTCAGCCGGCAGAGAAGGATATGAGGGTTATATGTTTGCCTGCCTGCTCACTCTGTACTGAGCAGAGTCGAACCCCTTGTTGTATTATTTACTATGTGTCTCTAAGCAAACCTTCCTATGTGGATGGGCTTCTCCAGAGGGGGGAGTGAAAAATCTCCCTGAAGAGACGCTATGAGAACGTTACCTGAAGTGTTGAATAGCGATAAATTCCTCTGCGTTCTTCTCAACGTTCTGCCCCGCGACGATGAAGTTTTCATGTTTTGTCAGCTTTTGTAATTTTGCTTTCACAAACGCAAGACAAATTCTTCCCATGTAAGTGACTTTTCCTGTTCAGCGGCAAGTTTCAGAAAAAGTCTGCTATTGTGATTTGGGATGGCATGTGTTTCAGGAGCTCTGTAAAACACACACAACTAAAAGGTTTATATTTGAATTCCTTTCATTTTAGTCAGCTGTAGACAAGTTTCAGTCTACATTTTTAAATAATTGACTCCATTATATTTCATAAAATATAGGTTAGTTCTGAAGGCAATAGTTAGCACTTACATAAAGAGATTTTTTTTTTAATCCTCAGAAAGCTTGTAAACCTAAAATAATTTTTACATCCCTGTGAGGTGAAGCAGAAACTCTAGAATTCCTAGTTTTAAGAAAAGGAGACTGAGGCAGAGCACGGGGCTTGCACTGGAAATATCGAACATGGAGGCCCTAAAGAGGTAACTGCTCTCCATTTGGCTGAGCACATGCTGTTGATTCTTCCTGCACATTTCCCCATGTCCACAGGAGGAAACATCTAGCCTTGTAATAACTGCAGAGGTTAGAAGCTGTAATTAAAACTACATAAAATTAATTGATGGACTTAGAAAGATTTATGCGCCTTGAAATAAAAGTACTTTCAAGTACTTTAGATTTCTATCTCTGACTTGTCAATTTTGTGTGTGGGCGTGTCCAGTTTTAAATGAGGTGAGGATGTAATTATTCAAGTGCAGAGATGCTTCAGGTTGCTCTGCACATGTTCATGGCTTACACCCCAGAAGGAGACAAGTGGCCCCCCTGGACCACTCCATCCTTAGTCTCTGCCTTGAGTCCTGATCACGATTTTGAAAATGACTGGGTTATCTATGAAGGGCCTCTGCCGTTCTGCCGAGCCTGTACCATGGGAATTTACTGATTGCCCTGCCATTTTCCAATACAAGAAAACAGCTCATCTTCTTGTCTTTGATAGTCCTTGTTTTTAGGGATTTGCCCAGCACACAAAAAAGATTGGGCTACCAATAAGCAGGAAAGATGTGGATCCAGGGCTCATGAGGAAGGTCTCACATTATGTCCTTGGGAAACATCAGAAACAGCAAAATAGGGAAGGGTTTGGCTATGGAGCCCTGGAAATTACTGACCAATAATTTTCTAAGCAGATAGAGTTCTCTAGCTAGCCTCTGCCTTTGATCCAATTGTTTCTGATAACTCCCCTCAGTCATTTTCCTAGCCAGGAGAAGTGAGGGCTTGGAATTTTCAATGTTTTCTGTACGGTGATCACTTCAAAGAACTCCCAGCGTCACCACCTGAAATGATAAAGCTGCTGTATTACCTTGGCTTTCAAGTTTCTAAAGATGATAACCTAAAACTGTTCAACTCTTGCAAAAATCCTCATTATCCTCCATCGTTCTTATCATGAAATCAAACTCACATATGTGTAAATGCCTCTCCTTGGATCATTTCAAAATACATATTTTATCATGGTAAATGTGTATGATTAGTGGTGATGTGGAAATTTAAAAAAAGAAAACTCCTTACCCCTCCCCCCAATTAAGCAAACACGCTTTGCAGCTGGAACCAGGTGGTTCCGATGTGACTGGTATTTCCGGTGAGGCAGCCCTGGGATTGCGAGTACAGGAGCAATCATGCCTTACTAAACGAGGGAGCTATCTTCACAGCTCCGTCTGCATAATTGATCCCTTATGAAGCCAGCCCGGTAGCCCAGGAGCTCTCTGGGGAACTCTTGTTTGTCTCAGCATGTTCAATGTCTGGGAGGCATTACCCATCAAGTCGCATTCATTCAACATCCTTCCTCGTGGCTTTTCTGGGAGCCCCAGGAACCTTCTTCCACTAATGATAAAATAATCAGAAGCATAAAAATGTTTCTTTTGGACAAATTTGACATGTTATAATGGTAGAGTGTTGATGACTCAGAGTCAATCCCCCTCCACCGCCACTGCTTTATTTAGAGACAGCAGGCAGTGGAAGGAAGCAGACAGCTGCAGAAGTTTCCTACCAAGATGAAAGTCGTGAGATTCTTCCTAAACACGGCTTGGTTATCAATGATGAAACGGGTCTGGATTCTTGGGGCTGTGGCTCACAGAAACACCATTGTCCCCATCCCTCGTCTGAATATTTTCAGGTCACATTGCAATTCAAAGACAAGCAGGTGGAAGTCTCAAAAATGAGATGGGGTTTGATTTAAACTGACTACGTTATTGAGAAAACGCCATGGTGGTAGTTGGTTTTCACTTGCTGTTTAGCTATTTGTGGTAAATATATAGAAACTGGAATCTTGTCTGGCAGTAGGACCAATCAGACGCACACCTAGGTCAAAAACCACTCTTTAGAAGCTTTAAAAAAAACTGAGTAGGGGGTAGCTACATGCTTTGGTAAAGTTCTACCAGAGATGCAAAGGTAGACATGCCTACCAGTAAGCAAAGCAATTAAGTTATTTAGAAGATAATTGTGACACATTCGTACACTGTAAGGGAAGTAACTTTGATGTACACAAAATTAGGGGACTCAACTGAAGCCCGAGAAAATTACATTCAAAGTATGAAGAAAATTGAGACAAGCATTAGACGAAGCTGCCCAAGGGGCATTCATTGCTCTCTATCCCCAGATGCCCACCTCTGAGAACAGTAGTTGCTTATTGAGGAGTGCAAAGAACCTGGGGCTGAGTGGTAGGTACAAAGGCCAGACAATGAAAGACGTTGTTTGCAAACCAGGAGGCTTAGAATGTTTACCACATTTCCCCCTGGATGTTATGGAAAACGGCTGAAGAAGAAAAATAAACCAAAGGGAAGAGCATGTTCACCGTACAGAAGTGCTTCCTAAGCAGGATAACTCTTCTAGGATAGGTTCAGAGCAAGGGACGATCAGGAAGCCACTTCTCACTCAAGGGACAATGTCATTTAACAATAGGCAGAGGGAAAACAGGGTTCAAATAGAAGGGGATCGTTCACCATGAATGTGGTAAGTTTGCAAAATTCTCAGGATATTTGCACAAGGATGCACAGGGAAACAGTCAAAGAAAATAGTCGTCACATGAATTGAGAACTTAACAGCCCAGAGATATAGGAAGACCTAAATGATTCAGGTATATAGATATGAGAAGCATGGGGTAAATCTCATTCACAGGGTAGAAAATGTCAGATTGAATTAACATACCCTGCGCTACAGCATGTTGACAGTAGCTTATGGCGAAATGGTCCTTTTGAGGATTTCAGCACACGTAATAGGCAAATGAGAACTGGGGTGACTGACTCGTCAACTCTCTTGATTGTGGCAATCTTTAAGCTGAGCTGCTGAAGAGCTGGCCTTGGAAGCATGAGGGCTGGAGACCAGAACCCAAATATAAAGGCTGGGTATCGTGGCTCATGCTTGTAACTCCAGTACTGAGGAAGCTGAGACAAGTGGATTGCTGGGGTTCTCGGGCTAGCCAGCCAGCCTAGTCAAGTCAGCAAGTTGTAAGCCAAGTGAGAGAGCCTGTCTCATGGAACAAGGTGAAGAGCCCCTGAAGAACAATACCTCAGACTGACCTCTGGCTACCATATGCATGCACAAAACACACACATCTTACATACGATAAATATATGCAACTTTTGTTCATCAACTGTACTTTATTTTTAAAAAATACTTAAAATGGGCTGAGGAGATGGCTCAGTGGGTAAAGGACTTGCTATACAAGACTGAGGACCAGAGTTCAATCCCCAGCACAGCCTGTAATCTAAATACACAGGAGGCAGACAGTGTCCCCAGAGCAAGCTGGCTAGTTAAGGTTGCCGAAAGGGCAAGCTCTGGATCCAATGAGAGGCCCTGCCTCAATGTACAAAGTAGAGTGATCAACAAAGAGGACAGATGTCAACCTTTGGCCTCCCACACACATGCACACATTTGTGCCCACATGCAAGTGAACACTTGTACACACATGCAAACCACACACATATATGTGACACACACACAATGCTTAAAACTGTTTCTGGCAATAGCATGTCCTAAATAAATGTTTGATCCTAGTACATTATCTTAATTGTATTCTTTGGTGGAGCTGCCTTATAATTCCATATTCAGTCATGTGATTCTTTTATTCGACAGTTAAAGAGCACCCTCCATGAGGGCAGGAAGTATTATTTGTTTCACTTTGTTTTCAAAGTTGTCTTAGTTTGATATAATTTTTAAGTTCCAGACAACCAGAAAGATAGCACAGATAATTATTGTACATTTTTCTCATTTCCCTTCTGTATAAACATAACTCAGTTCCAGAACTAAGAAATTAATGCTGATAAACAATGCTGTTTTGTTGTTTGGGTTTGCTTTTTGCTGGAGCATCATTACACAGCCCAGGTTTGCATGACTCAGCCTGACCCGAATCTGATTGATCTGCCTGTCTCAGCCTCTGGATGCTGGGACTACAGAGGTAGTGAGACCTCGTAAACAATGTTATTAACTGAAACATAAATCTTATTTAACTAGAGTTTCCCTTTGATGTGGAAAATCTTTGCCCCCCAACTAAGTTTGTGTTTTCAGGGAGTTCAGTTCCTCAAAGTTAACAACAATCCAAAGACATTATATAGAAAGATCCAGAAATAGATAATTCATAAATTTCTTGGTGCGTGCCTTTCTGAGTCTCGTGATGTAGTCTTGTACCATCCTGTTCCATCCTGTCCAAGGCTTGAATCGCCTGCCCAAGGCTCGAATCGCCGCTCCCTCACCTCATCCTCCTTCAGCGTGTGCCACTCACCTGTTAGCCACTGAGTGTCTCCTTTGGTTATCAGAACTACTGCCGTGGCATGAAGATGCTTATCTAAAAGAAATCCTAATTCCACATACTGATGGTTCCAAAGCACAAAGGTCCATAGAGGTGCCGATGATCCTGATATATGCTGAGGGGAAGCTCGAATATCCTTCTTTTGTGTGGAAAACTGAAAGCCCGGTTATATTTTGAAGAAGAAACTGCAATCATGTAGGCTTTCTTGCAGTAATTTGTTATAATCGTCTTTTTTTCTTCTGCATGTATATGTGTACAGTATACATTCATGAGCATATGCTTGTTTGCATGCATGGGGGACACATATGTTCACTGTTTCACATATGAGTGAGTACATGTGGAAGCCATAGGGTAAACTCAGGTATCTTCCTGGACTGCTGTCTCCTTTATCTACTAAGGCAGGGTCTCTCCCTGACCCCAGAGCTTGCTGACTCAGCTAGTCTTGCTAGCCAGCTTGCTCCAGGAATGCTGTCTCCCATCTCCCAAGTGTTGGGATAGCTGGCAGGCTGCCATCACCACCTAGCTTTTATGTGGGTGCTAGGGATTCACCCCCTGCTTTCCATGCACGAGTTTATCCACCGGCTCATCTCCCCAGACCCCTGTTATCTTTGTTCTGTGGTTAGCTAGAACTCTCTACTCTGCCACAGTGCCTACTTTAGGAATGAAACTTTCTTCCTATGTGTGTAGCGAGGGAAGGACACAGTATGGACAGGGTCGGCCCTCTCCAGCTTCAGGCACCACTAGGAGCACATCCCCATGAATAAGAAGGGGACCACAGGTTGTCCTTTGTCTGGCCATGAGTTCCATCCTGGACCCCACATTGTATTTGGGTGCACTTGTGTCTTCAGTCTTTCGTCTGTGTTGGTTCCTCAGTTTCCCCTCATCTGTCACAGCTCTGACACCCTCAAAGGAACTTCTTAACATCCCTGCGCTGAGGTGCAGCTGGAGATCCCTCATAAGCAGATTGTGACGACACCTTGGGCAAAGTAATGCAGAGGTGGCGGGGGGGGGGGGGGGCGGGGAAGATGGCTCAATGGGTAAAAGTTCTCTGTGCCAAGCAGGAGCACAGCGGCCTTGAGTTGGATCCTTAGGCTTCACCCAGGGAAAAGAGAAGATGAACTCCCACAAGTTGTTCTCTAACTCCCACATGTACACTTTGGTGTGTGCACGCACACATGCACTTACACAAACACAAAGTAAACGTACAAATAACTTAAAAACAATGCAAGCTGGATGCTCACCAGAGCTTGTGGTATGTCTGATGTCTGCATGTCCTACCATTGGCTGTGCTCACTCCGGTCCAGTGGTTTGGGTAATTTTCTAGGTGCCTCCATAGCAAAACAGCTCATCTATTTTGGGTCACTATTGGGCTCATTATGCTATGCATAATTCCTGGCATATAATAAATGAATAAAAAATGAACATAATTAAGTGAGTGCTGACTGGCTCCAATTCTCTCCTCTAACAATATAGCAGAGCTTTCCTGTGGGCAGCTGTGACTTCCAAGACTTTCCTTGAAAAGAACAATCAGACTCTCCAATCCTGCCTTCAAACGACACCCAGGATCAACTAATGACTGTGGAGATTTATCATGTTGCTTCTGCCAAGCTGAGGCCAGTGTCCTTCTGTGGAGGGGACAAGACGGGTCCTCGGCTTTCTGGAAGTCAGAACATGAAGACACTAAAGACCAAATTTTCATTTCTTTCTATGAAATAACTTCTTTTCATGGGAGTGAAGGCAGACTCCACATACCTGGAATTCTTCAAGAATGAAAAAATAAATAAATAAAGTTTACAGGCGAAGCTCCTGTAGGCCTTGTCAAGCTCTTATAAATTCTTCAAGCCTTAGAAATAGCCATGATAAATATTGTCCATTTCCCCATTTCCATAGTTAAGGGGGGAAAATTCTAGAACATTCTTGCCCCCAATCCTAATTTACTCAGTAATTAATCTGAAGCGAAAGCTAATTTCTTTGCTTACTTTGACAAATATTTTAGAACAAAGGGGTTACTTTAATTTTTTAGCTGACTGGCTAATCTATTTTTGATGACACTAATCTTTTTTGGCTGGAGGCTGTGGCTGAGTTGCCTCCACATCACCGTTGTTCAACCTAGACTCCCTGGAGCCAGAGGTTCAAGTCCCAGCCGGGTCACCCCGAGGAAGGCTGATAAATTGAGTGCCTTGTGATACATCCTTGACAGCAGGGCGATCTTTCAGCAGAACCCTTGAAAGCTTAAGTTTTCTCTGGACATTAATGATCCCCAAATAAAAGAGGCCACAGCATCCAAAGCCTATTTCTCATGAGCCCTCTACCCTCGGGTCTGGGAGACAGTGTTTATGACAGAGTGGGGGAGGTTAAACATGTTGAAAAAGACAGACTCTGCCGATGATCTCAAACAGGTGTAATGGGAGAGAAATCTGCTGGAAGCCACAGCAGTACCAACCTTCCCACCAGCAGCCATGAAATCTCAAGACTTTAGATATCAAAAATTCCTTCTGAAGCAGATGTCAGAATATGCTCAGAAAGTAGAATGGAAGAAAGCGCTGTGGAAACTTAGCCCTAGTTGAAATAGTAAAAGTGACTATTGTAAACTGGCTCCCGCATCCTCTCTTTATTCTCCTTCGCTGTCATCTCCAGCTCCCCCACAGCCAGGCAAGGATGCTGAGCTGATGCATGACTGTGGAGGCAAAAACATCACGTGGTACTCAGTATCCCCACTTGCTATTCAGTAAGCACAGAGTTCCAGTTTGCTGGAGATCTGGAGTGAGAAAATAAACAAGTTAGTTTCACCATTTCACCAGTGAAAGCTCTATGCTTCCTATTGATCATCATTTAACTGCATTACATACCAAACAACCCCTCAAATGCATCTAAATATTAGCTATGTCATATATAATCATGTGTACGTACACATCTACATGTGTGTTCCCCAGACTTGCATGCAAATTATTTAATATTCTTCGGTGTATTTTATTACTGGAAGTAATGATTTATAACCAGAAGTCTAATACAGTTGTTATATTTACAGGACATGAAAAAATAGTTACTTAATTATTAAGTGAATTTAACTATTCTCCCCGGGGTTTAACTCATTCATTTATTTTTCATTCAGCAGATGTTAATAAATGCTTATTATGTTCAAAGTAGTATCCTGTGTCCTTTGCTTCTGTTCAAATTGTGTTGTATGTGTGTGCATAGGCACACATGCATGTAAGCATGGCTTTTTCCTTGTGTCTGTGTGACTGTGCATATATGCAAGCAGGCATGACTGTTCACCCAGAGGTAAACCTTCTATGAATAGTGACCTGAGAGGAACATCAAAAGTTATTAGCAGATAAAAGAGCTGCAGTGACCATGATAAACAACTTAGAGTTCAGTCTTCCAGTGACAGCTACATGGAAGCGTTGGTCATGAAGCTATGAAAGAAGATTGCTGTGTGGCCTCTCTTAAATACATTGTTCTGGAGTCAGTAAAAGTCTAGCAAGCCGTACTTGCAGTGGAAATGGAATTGTGTTTACTGAAGGCACTGGGGAGAGACTTGTGAAAGAATAAAACATTGTCTTTTCTACTCAAAGGCTAGATGCTTACAATTTAGGAGCTGAAAAGAACTATAAAGATTATCTAATTCATTGCCTCTTAATCTTTTAAAGGGTCATGTACCCTTTTAGAATCCAATTAAAACTATAGACTTTCCTCTTCAGAAAAAAAATTCACAAGCAAAATGTGGTATAATATTTCACAGGGTTTATAGTCACCCTCCTTAGCTCCAGCTAAAACTCGGGGTTATGAACTCACAATCTCATCAATATTCCCATTGTATAGATGAATAAACCACAGCCCAGGGGTTAGGTAGGGTTATAAGCCTAATTCTGTCTCCCCAAAATTCATATATTGAAGTCTTAAAGCTCAGCGACTCAAAATATAGCTGTGTTTAGGGATTAGGGTCTTCAGAGAAATAAATGAGGTTGTTAGAGTTGGCTCTGTACCAGTCCAGCTAATGTCCATATAAGGAGGAGATACGGGAACAGAAGTATACACAGATCATGTGAAGACAGCCACATGCAAGACAGGGAGAGCGGCCTCAGAAACAAAAACCTTGACCTTATATTTCAAGCCTCCAAAACGGAGAAAATACATTTCAGTTGCTTAAGAAACCCAGACTGTGGTGTGTTGTTTTGGCATACCTTGCAACCCAAAGCAATAAATAATTAACAATTTATTTAATGATTAAATTAACTAGATAGTGCCTGGAATGGTGTCCCTTTCTCCAGACTCCTTTAACATACAGAATCCAATTTTCTTTCTTTCTTCTTCTTCTTTTTTTTCTTTTCTTTTCTTAGACAGGGCTTCTCTGTATACCCCTGGCTGTTGTGGAACTCACTAGGTAGGCCAGGCTGGCCTTGAACTCACAGAGATCTGCCTGCCTCTGCCTCCCAAGCACTGAGATTAAAAGCACGCATCACCATGCCACGCTTCCAATTCTCTCCCAAGATGTGTGTGTCTCTAGTGGAAAATAGCGAAGCTGACTTTTTCTGGTCATCTAACATCACTTTCCTTCCACACATCTATGGTAGCACACCATTACAAAATCAGAAGTTTAAAATGCTTCTCATCAAATCTTCTAGATGCTTGTAAGACATGTGCAAGTGTCGTCATGTCCACAATTCCTCAAAATGACATAGTAAACTTACTTTCTAGGTGTAAAGTATCTTCAAGATGTGTTCTACTGGTGAGTCTCCTCCTAGCCAGCTCCTCGATAAATCCCTCCAATTCTAAGATACCTCGGAATGAGTCATTTTCCACTACAGCTCAGAACAAGTCATCGTAATTAACAAGAATGACACCGAGGCTACGAATGTATATGGCCCCTTCTCGTCTCTCTGGTTGATGTCACACCGTGGTTTCACAGGTTAAAAGCTGGGTTCTAAAGGGAAAATATCTGACTCTGACTCTTTGTTCCTCTGTGGCTTCATTACCCTGGATTGGTTTCCCAGCCTCTCCAAGGTTCAAAGTCCTCTGTAAGGCAGGGATCATAGCAGAGCTATTGCAGACAGTTATTTTGAGGGTTAAATGAAATAATATATATTATATGTTTAGCACTGTGTACTCAAAGTAAACAGCTAATATGAAAAATATGCCTATGCATAAAAACCTAAAAATGTATAAAAAAAACCCAAAGCTATAAAGCTCCTGGAAAAGGAGCAAACAACTATTTTGCTTAGCATTGCACAAAGTCTGTGACTTAGCATTGCACAAAGATTTTTAGGCAATATACAGAAAATGTAAGATTGCAAATAAAAAAAAAGATTAATTCGATATTCTTGAAATTAAATGCTGCAGCTGCAGTCCTTTTCAAATTCCTGTGGAGGCCAAAGGACAAGCTATGTAGAGCTGTTTCTCTCCTTCTGTGGTGCGGGTCCTGGCACGGAACTTAAGTCGTTAGATTTGGCAGCAAATGTCTTTATTCGTCTTACAGGCCCGAGCATCAGCTCTTTAAAAAGGCACTGTTATACAATTAGTAAGCGTCTTTGCTGTGGGATGGCCTGTATGTCAAATTACTCTGATTGGTCAATAAATAAAAGACTGATTGGCCAGTGGCTAGGCAGGAAGTATAGGTGGGACTAACAGAGAGGAGAATTGAGGGAACAGGAAGGGAAAGGGAGTCACTGCCAGCTGCCGCCATGACAAACAGCTTGTGAAGATGCCGGTAAGCCATGAGCCACGTGGCAAGGTATAGATTTATAGAAATGGATTATGTTAAGCTATAAGAACAGTTAACAAGAAGCCTGCCACAGCCATACAGTTTGTAAGCAATATAAGTCTCTGTGTTTACTTGGTTGGGTCTGAGTGGCTGTGGGACTGGAGGCTGACAAAGATTTATCCTGACTGTGGGCAAGGCAGGAAAACTCTAGCTACACATCTTGGTGTGTTTTGCCATAGCACCCCAAGCTGGTCAAGACTGTGCTCTCAGGCAGTGTTGCATGTACCTCTACAGCGACTGCCAGGCAGGTTCCCAGGGGATGTCAACAGCGTTTACTACCTTGTCCTCAGCAGGGCTCTGTACAGTTCCTCTTCTTAGTGGCGCCTCTATCCATCAAGATGATCAGACAAAAACAGGCTGTCATTCCATTCCCCCTTTCCCTCCCTCCACACATCAGGGTCTAGCCATTGTGTTAGGGTAACACTACTTTAAATTTATCCTCTATCTCTAGGTTTATTGCTATGTCACCATTTCCAAGCCTCTTTGATTCTGTGTCAGGAATAGTTGTCTTTAACTTAAACCATTCACAGCCATTCCATCCTTGGAATCCTTCATGGTTTCCGAGATTCCCCCTACACTTAGACCATACTCCGGCATCTGCAGTGTGACTTTGCAGCCTTATGTGACCCAGGCTGTCTCCTGGACTTCACAGCCAGTTTCTCACACTGATGATACTCAACAGGCTTCTGCAGTGTGGACTGCCTGGCTCCTCGGTCCATGTAGTGAGCCTGTCTTTCCCTCAGAAGAGTTCATATGTTTTCTGCTCCCCAGATTTTGACCACAATGCTTCCCTACTGTTCTGCATGTCCATGTTTATCCTCTTGAAGTGGCCTTTTCTAAACACTCCTTTTAAAGGGCTCTGATACAGAGAAAGTCTGCCCTTTTGTCTCAATGTCATTTCTTCTTAGCAATCTGTAGCTGAACCCAGGATGTCTGCTCGCCTGTTTGTATTTGGGTTTATTTTGTTATCTGTGCCTAAATGTGTGTTTCATGGAATCAGAGACTAGTGTATTCTGTCTACTGCTATATTCAGAGCACCTGCAATGGGCACATGGGAGGGTTTATTGTATGAATAACAAAATGAACAGCATACAGGATCAAAGGAAGACTGACCTGATGGCCCTTGGCATTGGCCAGGCTGCTCCCTCTGACCATCTTTCACTCTCCTGTCCCACTTCTCAGCGTTTCTGTCCATTTCATCTATTTATTTTTTAGATGCTGATCCAACAATTCCATCTAGAGATCTTCCCTTGCTGTTAAAAATTCAATCAGCCCCCACCCTGCCCTGCCTTAAGGTTCTGTGGATCTTTCCATTATTCAGATAATGTTGTTTATAATGCAATTCACAGGAGATTTAATAAAAACTAAAATAAAATTAAAAAAACGACCTCTTTAACTGACTGGTAGTGGTGCACACCTTTAATCCCAGTACTGGGGAGGCAGAGGCAGGTGGATATCTGTGAGTTCCAGGTCAGCCTGGTCTACAGAGCAAGTTTCATGACAGCCAAAGAAATTCTGTCTCAAAACACAAACAAACAGACAAACAAAATAACCTGCCTCTTCTTTGAAACTCCATGAACCTCAGGAGACTGTACACTCTTGTCATTGTCCTCAGCATGTAAAAAAGAGGGACTGGTTATATGGTTTGAATGAGATGTCCTGCGTGTTCTCAGTCATTTGGACACTTGGTCTTCAGTGGTATTGTTTGGTGGGTCTTTGGGGAGTATCCTGGTTGGAGAAGGGTGTTAGTGAGGGCAGACTCTTTCAGAGGTTTCAAAACTTCCTGCAGCCCGGGTTCACTTTCTCTGCTTCCTGTTTGGGGATTGAGCTGTGAGCCCTTGGCTCTCAGCTTCCAGCTTCAATCTCCGTGCCTGCTGCCACTCTTCCCAAAGTGGTGACGGACTTTTGTCCCTTTGGAAACGTAAGTCTCATAGCAATTCCTCCTTGTGTAAATTGCCTTGGTTGATGGTGTTTTATCACAGCAATAGAAAAGTAACTAAGACACCGGCCTGTACCACTATAATTTTATGTTAACAATTGTTTGTGCATGCCCTTGGAGTGTGTGAAGATCGGTGAACAATTTGCAGAAATGGATTCTCTCTTTTCTACCATGTGCATTCCTGAAACCCAACTCAGGTCATCAGGTTTGGCAGCAAGTATCTTCACCCATGGAGTCGTCTTGCTTGCTCCCATGTTACACAGTTCTTTTCTTTTTTAAAGAAGTAAGTGATTTTATATATATATATATATATATATATATATATATATATATATATATATGCAAAGAAATAGTGAATGTGCAGTGAGTTTACAGACAGACAGATGGAAAGAGAAAAAGGGAGAGAGAGAGAGAGAGAGAGATGCTTAGACTAAATGATGCATTCTAAGCACATTCATGTATAAACACTCAGAAACTATACTATAAGGCCAACACATACATGTAGCATGAATCTTAAAGAGTCTTATTTAAAAAACAACCCCAAGGCCAGTTATTGTGGTGAATTCTGGAAGATCAGAGAAGCGGAACAAGCCACAGCCTCAACTTGCCAATTCCTCAGCTGATCCTGTTTCCTCAGACTGGAAGCCTCTGAGTTCCCATCCAAATGGATCTCAGCTGAACTGTTGCTCAAAAGCCTAAAAGCTTAACCAGCTCTAGTTCTTGGTTTTCACTCCTTATATACCTTTCTACTTTCTGCCATCACTTCCTGGGATTAAAGGCGTGAGTCACCATGCTCAACTGTTTCCAGTGTGTCTTTGAACTCACAGAGATCCAGATGGATCTCTGCCTCCCAAGTGATAGGATTAAAGGCGTGTGTGCCACCATTTTCTGGCCTCTATGTCTATCTAGTGACTGTTCTGTTCTCTGACCCCAGATAAATTTATTAGGATGCACAATATATTGGGGAACACAATATATCACCACACATATAGATCTCATAAACCACACTTTGCCAATGTGTTCCCCTAGGAAGGCTTTCATACATTGTACCCTTTTAACCAATGGATTTTTTTGTACCATACTGAGTTTTTTTCCATATGAAAATATGTTGACTATATCAAGGACAACACAGTACCTTTTGTGCACCGCTGTGGTCTGGGACCACCTTAACAGACACTCAGTGGGACACTCAATGAGACACTAGGCTCAGAAGCTCCTTTCTTTCTCAGAGATCTTATCAGGCAACATCGTCTTTGAGCTGCTGATTTCAACTGTCCTCTTGACAAACCAAGGCTCACCTGGCAAGAGAGTTCTCATGAGAAGTTATCCAGATCAGGGTGGCCTGGGGCATCTCCTGGGCTGGGAGGATTGTCCTGACTGCTAACCAAGGTGGGAAGACCCATCCTGAGGACCTGAGGATTGGCACCATTTCATGTGCGAGGCCCTGCACTGTATAAGAGTAATTGAAGCTACCCAGTTAACCTAGCAGAAAGTAAGCAAACAAGCAAGATCTCTCTCTCTCTCTCTCTCTCTCTCTCTCTCTCTCTCTCTCTCTCTCTCTCTCTCTCTCTCCCCCTCTCCCTCCCCCTCTCCCTCTCCCCACCCGCTTCCTAGACTGTGGATGACTGTGGATGTGATGTGACCAGTGACCAGCTCCCTTAAGTTCCTGTCTTGGCTTCCTATTCAATAAAGAAGGGTTGTAAGCCAAGGAAACCCTTCCTGTCAGCGCATCTTAGCACGACAGCAGACATGGAACCAAAGCAGTCTGTTTCGCTGAATTAAGCAAAGGTAGGAAAACAATATCTATTTGCAATACTGGAATTCAGTACAGAGAAGGGACCAGATGAGCAAATCATAGGAATGTGAGAGGAACCAGAAGAACGCTTGAGTGACACTTTCCAAGAACCCAGTACTTGCAGATCCCTCTACACACATATGTGTAATCTAGGGCGCCAAAGCACCAAGATTTAAACATAGCCTTTCCTTAATTAAGAACCCATGCTAGAATTGAGTTCTTTTAATGAAAATACATGTTCGATGATATGGCGCAGCAAGGCAGCATCATATATATATATATATATATATATATATATATATATATATATATATTCCTTTGGGAATTGGCAGACTTTCTAGAGCTATTTGGCAATATTTATAGTGAACCTCAAAAATATTCCTGTCTTATATCACAGTCACTTTTTGAAAAAAAATGTTTTAAGGACATTTTCAGATTCATAGATAAGATTGTTAGTTAAAAAACAGTCTTAAAAAATTCGCAATTGTCAAAGATTGATCCCCACTGTACCTAAATATCTAGTGTCGGCATAAAACTGCATAACTTAGGACACACCAGGTACAGTTGCTTTGAAGCTATTGCAAATTGTAATTTTCCTGGGTAGGTGACCACCACAAGAGGGGGACAGGAGGTGTTGGGGAGGAGGGGGCAGCTACAGGAGACACAGAGCACGCAAGCTGCAAAGGAAGATGGAGGAAGAGAACAAACTCTGAAGAATGCCATCATGAAACTTTGGGTTTCAATGATAATATAAATGTTTACCAGTATAGAAAGTTTCCAAGGTTATAATACTGAGTGGGGGGGACAATAGTCTTTTAAAACTTATGCATTATAATATCCATTTATTTTGAAAGCAAAATTCGTGCTTTTTAATGTGTGTTATTTTTAATTACGTGTATTGGAGAGCGGGGATGTGCACGTTGTCCTCAGAGACCAGAGGAGTTGGGTCCCCTGGAGGTTGAGTCACAGGCAGTGATGAGCCCCATGATGCAGATGCTGGGACCCAAACTCGAATCTTGTACAAGAGAAGTACACACTCCTGTAGTAGAATATTGTTTTTAGAAAACCAGTAACAACACACTCCTAACCACTGAGCCATCTTCCCAGCCCCTTGTTTCATTTTATATATTTTACCACATTGGGGATCAAACCTCAGGTCTCCCACACACCCTAAATAAGTATTCTACCACCAACCTCCAGGCCCACCCCTAACAGAATAGTTGTTGAATTCTTAAGATCAAAATAAATATTGACTTCGAACAACTGCTACAATTATCAACTATATGTATTGCGGTCCGATCCTGCCCTGGACAAGCCTATGACGGAAAGCAACATCCCCTTTGTATCCCCATTTGCACAGAATCTGTCAGCCAATCACCGTGACCACTGACAGGAAGATGAGTACCAAGGCTCTCAAGGTCCCTTCCTCGCTGCTGCATTTTCCACTTGCTCCTTTCCTTCCACATATGTTCTCATCCCTTCTCTGTCTTCTTAATTACATGTTCAACTTCTATTTACATGGCCCCAAATAAGTATGCAGATGACTCCCAATGTTACCTAATAGCTCTCAGGCACTAAACATCCGATGGCATCTTCCTCTTCATTCTGTTTTTTTTTTTTTATTAACTTTTATATCCTCTGACGTTCTTTACATTTAGTGCTTTTGTTAGTCCCTCTCACACCCACCCTGTCTCACCTCTCCTGTTTCTCCCACTGAAATGCTTTTTCTTCCCAACAAGCCCCCTTTCCTCTGTTTATTTGTGTTTGACCCACTGAGTTTGATTAGAGGTGCTTGTATGAGCATGGGCAGGATATCGTTTACTGGAGCCTGCGTAACTTAATGGTGGCTACACCTCTGAAGAAAGCCATACCGCCTCCCTAACCTGTCAATAGTCCTCTGGAAGAGTGAGCCCTTCCCCCTTCCTGCGGAAATGCTGATAGGCCCAGTCTTTTGCAGGTCTTATACAGGAAGCAGCAGCTGCAGGGAGAACGCATCAGCCTTGATGCCCAGAAGACTGTTTCAAAGCAGCCCTCCCCAACCTCTGGCTCTTGCAATCTTTCCACCCCTCTTCTGAAATCGTTCCTGAACCTTGGGGGCCAGGGTGGTGACAAAGGTGTCCCTTTTAGGGCTGAGCACTCCAAAGTCACTCATTCTCTACATTATAATACTTTCCAGATCAATCCACTTTCCTGAATATTTCATAATAATTTCCATTTTCTTTACAACTGAGTCAAACCCTACTGTGTATATATGCCACATCTTTGTTATCTATTCATCTGTTGATGAGAATCTAGACTGGGTCCAGATCCTTGCAATTCCAACAATGCAACAATAAATATGGTTGTGCATGTATCTCTGCAGAGTCCTTGCAGATGGGCATTCATTGAAGACGAAAGTGTAGCTAAGGCTATCACTTTGGGCGGCTTTTCCCTCTTTGCCTTTGGCACCTTATTTCCCTATTGATTCCTGACTTGCTAATTTCTGCTTTTGGCCATACCGAGATGGCTACCCATGGTTTCTGCAACTTTATGCTTCCTCTTTAGTATCTCAGGAGAAAAGGGAATGTGCTTCCCAAAGACTAAACAAACAAACTCCAAAGCATCAGTCAAAGGACACCAAGTTAGGTCACACTCCCACCCCTTAGCCAATCATCACTGCCTGAAGACAGAACGAACGAGTCTACAATCTGAGTATCTTGCCCAATCTTGTGAGTCAGGAGAAGACTCGGTGTCTCCTGAAATACATGGACCACACAGATAGAGTGAACACCTTTGCAACCAATAGAAAAGAAATCTTAGATGGCCCCCAAACAGATATCCACTATACTGTTTTGTTAATAAGGATTATCAGAAGGGCTAACTTCATCTTTTATACATAATTCCCTTATTTCTTTATGGAAATATATATATACACACATAGTGTGTGTGTGTGTGTGTGTGTGTGTGTGTGCGTGGAGGCCAGAGGCTGATATCAGGTCATCCCTTTATCACTCTCCAGTTTTGAGATGGGACCTCTCACTCAATCGAGGACTCACCAGTTCAGCAAGCCCAAGGAATACTTGTCTCTGCCTCCCCAGCACTGGGATTCAGACCTGTACCACTGTACCTAGCTTGTTTTATGTGGTTGCTTAAGGGTGAACTCAGTCTTCATGCTTGTGACACAGGCCCTTTACCGATAGAGCTATCTCCCTAGCCCCTCACTTCTATATTGTCCAACATGAGTATTTATCACATAGTCAGTCACATTCTCTCCAAAGCAAAAAAATATGACTGTTATTATGTAAAACAGGTTTCTGAACTTCAT
The DNA here is from genome assembly GCF_004664715.2 of Peromyscus leucopus. Taxonomy (NCBI): domain Eukaryota; kingdom Metazoa; phylum Chordata; class Mammalia; order Rodentia; family Cricetidae; genus Peromyscus; species Peromyscus leucopus. The sequence continues at coordinate 114,806,678 of NC_051065.1, forward strand.
AAGACAAACTGAATTATATATGCACAGTCTGTATAACCTATGCAATGTATAATATGTAATAATATGTATGCATACCCTAAGTTCTCCCTCACTGTACCGCAGCCTCACTAGCAGCAAACCCTTGGCTCCAATGTCCTTCCATTTTATATCCCTGTGTGTTTGATTTCCCTGCCCTCTAGTTAGCATTTCTACTCAGGTTTCCATTCTCACTTCTTCCATGTAAGATAAACAACTCCCCTGCTTGCCTTTTTTTTTTTTTAACCTCTTTCTTCATAGTCTTTCCTAAACCCTCCCACACACAAACAAAATTTCCTTTTAAGACATCAGTATGATATCCCTCTCATTTTATTGCTAGTTGCACATATCACATTGTGGTTCAGAATGTCTTTCATACATATCCAAGCATGATGCCTGGCACATAGGAATACTAAAAATACCTGCAACTCTCCTAGGCCACACTTTCTCACCTTTGGCAAAAATTAACTAAGATGATATCATTTTACAAAACCTCCAGAAATTGGTTCTTCATTATTATTAAGGAACCCAAATAATGAGCAATGGCTAAAACAATCAAAGAGGCATTAGACAAAGTTCTGTCATACATGAACACTACAGTACATTTGTGGCTGCAACTGATGCTACCAAATTGTACACTGTAATGGCCAAAATTCCTTAAACGTTTTTCTCTAGAAGGACTTAACATACATAGACTATACACAGTTCTAATCAATGGCAGGTGGTTTAAACTTCTGAATATGCCTCTGCTATTTGGGCCATTCTATGAGCATGGAATTCCCAGTGATGACACTTGGGAATCTTCTGGAACCTCCTGGATTATTTATCTCCCGTCCTCAAGGTTAATTCACATGAAACAATTTCTCCTGCTAAATGCCAATTCTGCCCTAAGGTATGAATGTCTAATCCTCATGAAGGTAGTCAGAGTTACACGTGTGCTGTGGGTATGGTCCCTTAACTAATTAGTCGTGCGGGGATGTTAATAAGAGAGTGATTTATATAATACCAAGGACCTGCCAAACACAGTAAAATCTAATTTAGACCAACTGCTAGAAAGCCAGACATAACTGGGGGTAGGGAGTAAGAATTATAAGATGCTATTAAAGAAAGAAAGAATATTGTAACTTTGCAATGTATATGGAACCTCTCAAGCTTTAATGGAGAGCATAAAGTGTTTCCAGAACCATCGGAAACCCCTTTGAAATGAATAAACTATACAGGTGGTGATTATCACCATCTAACATCATCATTGACATAAATTGTACTGGGGGTGAGAGTTGTCGGAATGGGTCACCACCGTTCTGTGTCACTCACTGCTACACCTTGGATCTTGATGTTCCACAGAGGCTCCAGCTTTCTTTTGATGCCTGCTCCTCAGCCTGTGACACTACTGGGTGGACCCACAGGAGGTGAGTGCTGACAGGAACGTTCTATACGCCATGCTTTGGTGGTGCTATGTGCACTATGGCCCCTTCTGGTCTCCTTCTTTGCTTCTTGGATGCTCCCAGTGTGGCGTGGCTCGTCATCATAGATAGGCTTAGAGCCACAGGGAACAAGAACTTCTGGCATCGAGAATCCAGTTAAACCTTCCCTCCTTGTGAGCTGTCTGTCACAAGCATTTTGTCATAGTCACAGAAAGCTGAGAAACATATTTAATTTATTCCTGACAAAGTTGTGCATTGGTTTTGTGTGAGCAGTTCTGTTCTGTGAAGGGGACAAAAAAGGGATTTTCTAGCTTGCTAACAAGTTAGTGAAATCAGACTGATAAAGTGTGAGGATTCCAGAAAAGGCCCTGTGTTCCCTCACCTTTTACAGACATCTAGTTTTCACAGTGTATTCTAATCACTGTTCTAGAGGGATCATCATAAAAAAAAAAAAAAAAAAAAAAAAAAAAGAAGGCCTCAAATCCTGATTTGATGCAATGTATCCTAGGAAGCCGCTAGACAGTTTAGATTGGCAGAAGTGCTTATATCTTATTTTACTTCTAGGAGTAAATGTGAATTAGCTGTTTTCCCCACACAGTGCCACCTCCTTCTTGGCTTAGGCAAGTCCCCCGTTTCCTTCTCTCCTTCCTTTGTACTTTCCTTTCCTCTTGTCTGTGGACCCCTCTTCTGTCCTGCCCTCTTCAACAGATAAGTAACACAATCCATCTGCTGCTGATTAAGTTATTTGCATGTGGTTTTATAATGTTGATTCGATTCAGACAGCACGTGCAAAATCAAAAAGCCTAGGAAGCTGCCTAGCATTTAGGTTTTAATTTTACTTGACTCTTTTTAAAATTTTTTCCAGTTCCTTTGTGCCTTTGCTTATTTGTTTCTGAAGTTACATAGAACTCCAAAGAAGGAGCCCAGAATGATTTCCACACCCTTTAGCCAAGCAGGGACCATCAAGTGTCCTCCAACGCCCCACGACTGTAAAAGGCTGAGGGGCATCTGCATGCCTGCTGTTAGGAACCTGAGTGAGACTCTTGCTAGTGCATATACCTAGGATGCACTTGTCCAGTTATGTGGACTACATATACACAAGCAAACCAAGAACCTCAGAGCAAAGCACAGATGCCTACACTCCCATGGTCCCTATTGATGATTTCCACCATCCAACTGACTCTTGTGTGTATCATGGGTACAAACTGATGTCTCAGGATTTTAATTAGCATTTTCCTATGAGTGATTCTTAATGTATGCTTGTAGGCCTTCTGGCTCTTGTTTATTTGTTTTATATACCAGAACTTGTATTCAGGCCTTCCCAATGCTAGGCAGCTTCCTAGGCTTTTTGATTTTGCACACTGCTGGTTCATATCCTTTGCCTATATTGGTATTCCTAGCACTAAATTTGCATGTTTATATATTAGGTTACCAGTTTTCCTATTAAGAATATCTATGTTATGTGAAATGTTATATATATTATAATATAATATATATTACATTATATATATGGGGTGTGCATATATGAAGAGACCATTCCATCAGTCAAGATAACATTTCTAGTCTTTACCTATTTCTTTGAACATCACCAAATTCTCCCCCAGGGACTTGCTAGCCAGTAGCCAGTGGTTTTAGTTAAACTCTGGCTTCTGGGTTCCACGATTCCTTAGATGTTTCCATGGTCCATATTTCTCTCTTTTAGCTCTGTAGCTCTTCCCCCAGACCACAGCCCTTTCTCCACCCCTTTGTCCGGCAAGGTGGTGATATCGTAGCCACCCTTCCTTCAGCCATGGCCTGAGTTAAGCAGCATTGTCAACTCAGAAAACTGCAGAAACAGAATTCTTATCCCTTTTGGCCACAATATATATTAGAAATTAAATTCCCCACTGGTTTCTGGCTGCTCTTAAACAGTTTTAGTACCATGCAATTGTTTTTTAAATATGGAACTTTGTAGTTCATTCCAACAGAGGTTAATATAAACATATTGCTTTTCCAACATTACCAGAAGCTGGCAATAAATTATGTTTAAAGACGTTTTAAAGCTTGCTTGAAGAAATCATTCTGCATGTCTAAAATATAATTTTTACTTTATTTTTAAAAGATTGATTTTCCTTTTATTTATATGTATATGTCCGTATGTGTTTTGTAGCATGTGTCTTTTTCTGAATCTGGGTTACCTCACTCAGGATGACATTTTCTAGTTATATTCATTTGCTTGCAAATTTCATGATGTCATTTTTTTTTTGTTTTGTTTTATTTGTTTTTGGTTTTTGGTTTTTGGTTTTTTTTACAGCTGAATAATACTCCATTTTGTATATGTACCACATTTTCTTTATCACTCTTTGGTTGAGGGGCATCTAGGTTGTCTCCAGGTTCTGGCTATTACAAATAATGCTGCTATGATGGATACTAGATGTAAAGCAAAGGATAACCATATTACAACCTTCTGTTGTTTGTTTTTGCTCTTTTGGAGGGGGGGGCACCATCCAGCTCCCAAATAAATCACACATAGAGGCTTATTCTTAATTATGAATGCTTGACCTTAGCTTGGCTTGTTTCTTGCCAGTTTTTCTTGACTTAAATTAACACATCTACCTTTTGCCTCTGGGCTTTTCCCAGTCTCTTCTGTAAATCTTATTCTCACTCCATGGCTTGCTGTGTAGCTGGTTGGCTGGCCCTTAGAGTCCTCCTTCTTCTCTGGCTACTTCTCCTTTCTCCCAGATTTCTCCTTCTGTATAAATTCTCTCTGCCTGTCAGCCCCACCTATCTTTTCTCCTGACTTGCTATTATCTGTTCAGTTCTTTATTAGACCATCAGGTGTTTTAGACAGGCAAAGAATCACAGCTTCACAGAGTTAAACAAATGCAACATCAACAAAAATAACACACCTTAAAATAATATTCTACAACAACAACCCACAGCTCCAGAGAAGCTAGCTAACAAGGAGGAAACAAGGAGGACTCTAAAAGGGATGCATGGATTGCCCTGGGTTGGGGAAATAGATGAGATCTCCTGAGTAAACTGGGGGTGAGGAGGGTTAATAGAGGGGAGGGGATAGGGGATGAGAACATGAGGGAACGTGATGGTCGAGCTGGGGGAGGGACAGAATGGGAGAGCAATGAAAGAGATATCTTGATAGAGGGAGACATTATTATGGGGGGGTTAGGGAGAAACCTGGTGCTAGGGAAACTCCCAGGAATCCACAGGATGACCCCAATTTAGACTACTAGCAATAGTGGAGAGGGTGCCTGAACTGGCCTACCCCGGTAATCAGATCGGTGAATACCCTGTCATCATAGAACCTTCCTTCATCTAGTAACTGATGGAAGCAAATGCAGAGATCCAAGCCAAGCACCAGGAGTCCAGTTGAAGAGAGGGAGAAGGGATCATATGAGCAAGGGGATCAAGATTATGATGGGGAAATCTACAGAGACAACTGAACCAAGCTCATGGGAACTCACAAACTATAGACCAACAGCTGTGGAGCCTGCATGGGACTGGACTAGGCCCTCTGCATACGGGAGACAGATGTGTAGCTTTGTCTGTTTGAGGGGCCCCAGACAGTAGGATCAGGATCTATCGCTAGTGCATGAGCTGGCCTTTTGGGGCCCATTATTATTTGTGGTGGGACACCTTGCTCAGCCTTGATGCACCAGGGAGGGGCTTGGTCTGCCTCAACTGAATGTACCAGGCTTTGCTGACACCCCATGGGAGGCCTTACCCTTTCACCCCTTCGGAGATGGGGATGGTGGCAGGGGGGAGGCTGGGGGAGCAGGAGAAGGGAGAAGGAGATCTGTGGTTGGTATGTAAAATAAATAAAAGAAATTTCTTAAATTAAAAAAAGAACATAGTTTTGAGATAGGATCTCACTAAGTAATCTAGGCTGTACTGAAACTTGCAAACCCCCTGCCTCTTCCTCTTAGATGCTGGCATGACTGGTGTGCACCACCATGCCTGGCACATCAGTGAATTCTTCAATTTCATTGCTATATATTTGAGTCCTACTTTTTTTTTGTTTTATTTTTCCTCCAAAATTCCTTATTGTTCCCCCACTTTGCCCATAGTCTCTTTAAAAATCCATACCCTATGTAGAACCATCCTTCTTTGACAGTTCCATCATTGGGGTAATTTCTACATCTAATTCAATTGACTGGTATTTTTTTCCCTTGTTATGGATAATGCTTCCCTGTCTGCCCTACCTAGTAATGTTCATTTTGTGCTAGACATAGGTGATATTCTGTGTAGTATGCATGTGATTGGTACTTGGCTAATGACTCAGCAGTACTCCCTTGCAGATGCTAGGAGAGTGTCTCTGCCCAACTGTTCTTTGGGCGGCTCTCTGATTCCATACACACAAGGGTTTCACTTGGGTTGTTTTGTTGTTGTTTGGGGTGTTTTTGTTTGTTTGTTTGTTTTATTTCCAAAAGGTTTATTAAGACAAAACCTAATTGTACATTGAAGAGAATTTGGCCTTCCAATGGTCTGATGGTTGGATTTTCCGCTGATTTATCAAGGAAGATGAATTTATTACTTACAATACTTGTGACTTATGATGAGTCTATGGGGACAATCCTATTTTAAGTCAGACTGAGTTCCTGCACTTCAGAAAACCCAAACACTAATTCCTCTCTCCTCTGTAGCATGAGTCTTAAAAGTTCTTATTAATAAAATCAAACCTGAGGCCAGTTATTGGGGTGAACACTGGAAGATCAGAGAGCCAGAACAAGCCACAGCTACCTCACCTCGCCTGATCCTCAGCTGGTCTTGCTTCCTCAGATTGGAGGCCTCTTAGTCCTCATCCAGAATGGGTCTCAGCTGAATTGCTACTCAAAAGCCTGAATGCTTAACCAGCCAAATGCTTCTTGTTCCTGGTCTTCACACCTTATATACCTTTCTGCTTTCTACCACCACTCCCTGGGATTAAAGGCTTGAGTCACCGTGCTTGGCTGTATCCAATGTGGCCTTGAACTCACAGAGATCCAGAGGGATTTCTACCTCTGGAATGCTAGGATTAAAGGTGTGAGTGCCACCATTTCCTAGCCTTTGTATCTAGTGGCTGTTCTGTCTCTGACCCCAGATAAATTTATTAAGGTACACAATTATTTGGGGAACACAATACCACTCCTCAGCACAATGGTCATATCTCTTTGAGTTTCCTCATTGTGTTGGCATCGTTGACTCTGCCATGAACTAAAGCAATTATAAAAGAAAGTTTCTATTTAGCTCATCATTCTGGAGTTTCCAGTTCAAGATCAGTTGACACATTGCTTTGGGCTTCTTGTGGAAGTGTAGGGTGACAATGGAGCTGGATAAGAAACTACTCGTCCAATGTTCAGGAAATAAGAGAGAGAGGAGGGAGTTTGACAAAGTCACATGATCCCCTTCAGAAGAAGATACAATGGCCTAGAGATCTCCCACAAGTCTGTTCCTCCTAAATGTCCCACTACCTCCTGGTAGCATCACTGGTAGGTACCATAGATTTTAATTCTTTGATGCATTTATCAAGATGGAAGATGAACTTAATGATATTTTTTAATGGAAACATAGCATTTGAGATATAACCTAAGGGTCCAAGAGACGGCTCAGAGGTTAAGAACACTTGTTGCTCTTGAAGAGGATCTGGGTTTTGTTCCCTACACCCACATGGAAGCTCATAGCTGTCTATAACTCCAGTTCTAAAGGATCTGACCCCCTCTTCTGGCTTCCATAGACACTGCACATATGTGGTGCACAGATATACATGCAGATAAAAGCACCCATACTCATAAAATAAAAATAAATAGTTGTTTTAAAAGTGTAACGAAAGACTGGTTGAAAAATGTACATACTAAAATGTAGTTGCAGGCTGAGCATATAAGTTATGACTTTTTCTTTTTTATCTTCTGCATTAAGCAATCGTAATTGCTTAATGTAATTGGAGGGAATAAATCTATGAAGATGGTGTTGTGATGATGGAAGAGGAGGGAATGTTTCAGCACTAATAGAGGCCACTGGTGCTGCAGCTGGAGTATGGACTGAAGTCTTCGCTAGACTGGGTCAACTAAATATTGCCTCCCTCCATTGGGGCTTAAGAACATGGCACCATTAATTCAATGTATCAGGCACCTTGACAAGTTTATTCATAAATAATGTGAATTTAAGCATTACATTAGTGTGCAATGGGAATCATTTTTCATTTTTTGCCAGTGAAGAAGAAAAAGGCTCTCTAAGATGAAGTAAATAGTCAACACAATCTAGCCAATTAGAAGACAAGTTAATTTGCACCCACTGCTGTTGAACTGGGGTCTGGTGATTTATTCATCAACTTGACATAAGTTAGAGTTATCTGAAAAGAGGGGGACATCAACCAAGAAAACTCCCCTATAAGACTGATGGGTGGGCAAGCCTGTGTGGCATTTTCTTGATTGATGATTAACATGGAAGGTCCCAACCCACATAAATGGAGCCAACCCTAGGTGGGTGGTCCTGAGGTGTATAAGAAAGCAGGCTGAGCAAGCCAGAAAGTCCCTCCATAGTCTCTCTTTAGTTCCTGTCTCCAGGTTCCTGTCTTGAGTTCCTGCCCTGGCTTCCCTCAGTAATAGAATGTGACCTGAGAGTGGTGAGCGGAAATTAACCACCACCCCAAGCAGCTTTCGGTCATGGTGTTTTATCTCAGTAATGAAAACCTAAGACAAATTACATGGCCCTTCTTCACCTCCATCTAAAAGGTTCTGGAGCTTCTTCACTGCACTTCAAAATCCTCTAGGAGAGCATGTTAAATACAGTGAGGGGGGGTGTCCCACCTCCAGAGCCCTGAAATCATTCTGGCTATGGCTCCTGGAATTGCCTACGGAGCTCTCTGGTAAAGTTTGGTAATGCAGTTTGGGAGAGCCTAGGCTGGAATCCACTGATCCCAGTGACATCCTTAGAGTTGTTCTACATTTGGGACATAATTCCCCACACCTGGTCTTCTTATTCTTCAATTGGATGTCTGTTTCCCAACCCCTTGTCTTTGTGATTTCTGTGTTCTGATGAGGTTCCCAGGTCTATAAAGATGCTTGGAAAAACCCTTCCTTGAGTCATTATTTTTAGCACTCTCTCCAGCACTCTAGATGCTTTCCTAGTGGTCCAGAGGAGTTAATGCCCTTCCCACTCTGTAATCTAATTTCAGGAAGTAAATAAGCCACAGCACAAAATCTGTTGTCATATCAATCCACTTACCAGGATTTTGAAAGCATTAAAGTAATTTATTGCAAAGTCATATCATATGAATGAAAAACTCTCTGTAGCTCTTGATTTCATTTTTCTGCCCACCCCACCACCCCCACAGCTAACACTGGCCACAGCTTTAAGGGTGGGTCAGGAATCAGTTTGCTCTATGGGGCTCTGTTACCTTAAGGACAGTTCTCTCTCTCTCTCTCTCTCTCTCTCTCTCTCTCTCTCTCTCTCTCTCTCTCTCTCTCACATACACACACACACTTGGTGTATTGGGTTTTCTGGCAGCTCCAAGCTTTGGTCCAAAGGATCACACACAGCTTCAGTACAGATTTGGTGGAGAGTTGATTGAGAAGCCAAGCATGACTTTCTGTACATCCCACTGTTCAGGTGAGCTAGTGTGGGGTCTGCCCAGGAGGACAGACATGATGACACTCCAGGTTACAGACTGTGCAGATGACCTGGGAAATCAGACTTTCTCTTTTCTCTGTGGTCACTCCCCAAGATAAGAAAGCACTTCCTGAAGCATCTCGGAGTATAGTGAACTGTCAGTCACTTCGCACTAAATGGCACAGGGGTCAAAGTGAGTGTTCTCACATTATAGAAGTGGAATATTTGATTAGGATTTGTTGTGTCTGTGTGTGTATCTGTGTGTGTGTGTGCGTGTGTGATGTTCTACTCTTATTTCTAATCTAAGAACCTAAAAGAAATACTTTAATTAAGATTCTTGAAATACAAAGAAGAGATGTCCAGCTGAGCTGAACCAGTATAAGCAGTGGTGAGACTATTTGGAGAAAGCAGGATGTCTTTAAGGACAGGGACGTCTACACCTCTAGGAGAGACTTACAAAAGAAATGTATGCTTACCATCAGCTCAGGCAGCCTTCCCTTTTTCTCCTTTTCTCTCTATTGACACCACCTTGCTCACTCCCTCAGTACATGTGAAGAGAAGAAGGCTGTCTACAGCTCTCCAGATATGTCAGCAGATGAGCCTGGATGGCCATTCGCCTCCCAGAGGCACTGTGAATAAGTCTAACAGAAATCATTTAATGAGTTCATCTTAGATGAGGACTATGCATATGGTGGTCAGGGGAAAGTATCTTTTAAAATGCTCACTGTGTTGGGACAGAAAGAAGACTCAGTTGATAGAGTGATTTCCACGTAAGCATGAGGACCTATGTTGAGAGTCCCTGTATCCATGCAAATGCCCAACATGACGACATTTGTCTGTAATCCCCAGGGACTCTCACACTGGGGGCCGGAGAACAGTGAGGTCTGCTGAGCCATCTGCAGCCCAGTCCAGTGACAAACTCTGACTCAGGACCTAAGGTAGAAAGTGATGGAGTAAGACACTCAACTTGGACATTTGAACTCCATTTGCACACACATAAACACACATGCACACAAGGTTGTCACTACGAATTGGAGAAAGATGCACCATGCCTACTTTTAAAACAAATTGTCCTTAAAAAATAGAGTGGTTCATTTTAGCAATCCCATGTTGGTGTCCAGAAAACTTTTAGAGGCACATGGTAGAAAAGGTGCTTTAAAAAAACAAAGCAAAAATCTGTAATTTCTCCTCCCCATCCCTTGTAATAGCACCCTACTTTTTCATTAGGTTGTGAGGTTTTATGTCCCCCAAAGTCCTGGTAATTCTGAGCCACATGACTTTCTTCTCTGTGTGATAACCATGTTCCAAAGGAGAAATACTCCAAATGTCTATTGACCGTGAAACAGAGACTAAACCGGACGATACATAAAATAGAATACTAATTGGCCCAGAAAAGGAAGAGATTCTGCTACATGCTACCTCATCTGTGAACCTTTGGACCATATGCTATGAAATAAGCAAGAGATAAAACAGTGCATATCTGAGTTCTCATTACTTGAAGAAGCTTAGAAGGGGCAAAGTCACAGAGGTAGGATGGGGACAGTTGTGTGGGGTGGGATGATGATGAGAGCTCTCCAATGTGACAGAGTTTCTGTTAGAGATAAGCAGCTGTTGGAGTCAGGCATGGTGGTGTCACACACCTTTAATCCCAGCACTTGAGAGGCAAAGGCAGGCAGATTTCTGAGTTCCAGGCCAGCCTGGTCTGAAGAGCTGAGTTCCAGGACAGATAGGACTACACAAAGAAATCCTGTCTCCAAAAAAGAAAAAAAAAAGTGCTTAGTATGACTGTTTGGTTAATGCCACTGAGCTATATACTTAGAATTAGTTAATTTTCTATTTATGTACCACAAACAAGTAAACTAGGCATTGGACATAACTGTATTTCCAGCTACTTGGGAGCCTATGGAAGACAATATCTTTGAGCTCAGAAGTTCAAGGTTGTCTGGGCAACATAATAAAATCTGGGAAAGTGGAAGAGTAAAGCCACCTTGACCATCTTCCACTGGCCAAGTTCCATGCAGTGGTGCAGTGAGAGAGGCAGACTGGATGTGTCTGGGTGTGTGCACTCTATTTCCTCAGTTTTCTTTCTAATCCTGAAGTACAGCTGGTCCCTTCTCCTCTAAGACCTCTTATTGCTCTTCATTTGTCTGGTCCCATCAAAACACTAACCCAGCCCCTCCCCATCTTCATCAAAGATTGGGACTGATAAATGTAGCCACCAGGTTGCCCTTTCCCCTCAAGACAATCTGGCAGAGACACTCTGGGGAAAGAGGCAGGATTTCCCTGTGGAAACAGACAATGGCAGATCAGCTCCCGCGCTTGCCGAACTTTGGTCTTTAGCAGGCCAAGGTCAGGGTTTTTGTTCTACTTGCAACTGCCTGAGTTATTTTACTTTATTTTTTTAAACCAACTCTATTTTTATTAAAATGTGGGCTTAAAGAGAAAACTTTATGATATTATTATAAATATGAAACTGGTATCCATTTTCAAAATGAGAACATAGACTTTAAAATGAATATAATTTATTTGCAAACAGCAGATCAAACTCTTAGCATTTTCTATAAAAGAATAAAGCTTGTTTTTTTCCTCTCAAAAAGCAAATTGGTGAGTTCCTCGGGCATTCAAGTACCCAATAAAGATACTCTCTTTGAGTTGGTAAAAGGACTGGGATGAGAATTGCAATGGGAACATCACTTTACATTGAGGTTCCAGTTTATTTCTGATGTTCCAGGTAAGGCTTTCTGTCATTTCACCTTTAATCCCTGTTGTCTGTTCCTTGTATACTTTTCTTGTCACTGTGATAAAATATTAGGCTAATGGGACATGAGGAAGGAAAGATTTGTTTGAGCTAATGGTTTAACATGATGTAGTCCACCGTGGTGATTTCTCTATGTAGTCCTGTCTGTCCTGGAACTCAGCTCTTCAGACCAGGCTGGCCTGGAACTCAGAAATCTGCCTGCCTCTGCCTCCTGAGTGCTGGGATTTAAGGTGTGCGCCACTACATCTGACTCCAACCAGCTTCCTTTCTCTCACAGAAACTCTGTCACATTAGAGAGCCCTGTGATAAAATATTAGGCTAATGGAATGGAAGGAAGGAAAGCTTTCTTTGAACTAATGGTTTAACATATTATAGTCCACCGTGGTGAAGAAGACCTGAGCATGGGAACAGCTAAACAGTAGCTTATTCACATCTTGACATATCAAGAAACAAACGAACAGGACAGGAAGTGGGGCTGGAGGGATATCTCAGTAGTTAAGAGCACATACTTTTAACTACATACTGCCCTTGCAGAGGACCCAGGCTCCATGCTCAGCATCCACAATGAGTAGTTCACTACTGCCTGTAACTCCAGTTTCAGCGACTCTGACTCCCTCTTCTGGCTTGCATGCACATGGTGTACATAAAGTCACACACACACACATACACACACACACACACACACACACACACACACACTAAATAAATCTAGAAGCAGCTGCAGATGGCACAGGAAGTGGGTCTGAGCTGTCAGCTTTAAGGCCCGCCCACAGAAACCTCCTTCCTCTACCTACTTTACCCATCCTAAAACTACCACAACCTCCCAAAACTGTCACCAGCTGGGGACCAAGTATTCCAAGACAGAAGGCTGTGCAGGACATTTTACACTCAAGCCATACCAGCATCCTGTTCTTTAGGAGACATAGATCTCAGTCAACATTATTTTAGTGATGGAGACGTCAAGATAACAGTACCTTCCCAAGTTCAAGTATTAACGGTACACAGCAGATATTCTACCCTGTGCTTCCCAGCTCTGCAGCCTGGCATCCTCTGCTCTGCAGAGCAGGCTCAGAGATATCCAGCTTCTGGCCCAAGTTCACGTACTTAGTAAGGGTTCCCATTAGGCTGCTCTGCGCCTGCAATGTCCGCAGCCAACCTCTTTACATTTGCATGCCTCCATTTGGTGCTCCTGGGTTTGACTAGCAGTGAACACAGACTCCTGCTTTTCTTCCCATCAGTGGGTTGGATGCTGTACACCATGTCTAGCAATAATTAGCATTCATTTTCTTATCTGATAGAAATAGAAAATAACCGCGGAGTTTCTGCGCAGAAACATCACCCGTAAAACAGTAACTTGGGGTGCAGAAAACAACAATTCCTTTAAAGAGAAACGTGAACGAATCCAGATTCAGTGTTTTCATTTTTGTTTCATCTATCTTTTCTCATCCTTTTCCTTCAAAAGGCCATCTATTAAGAAGTCTGGTCTGAGATCGCACACCAAGTGAATCTTGGACAAGTGTATTGTCTCTTAAATGGCAAGGAGAAGAAAAACAGCGGAGGCCAGAAAACATGCCATCTTTCCCCTCAGCACCAAGACTCCTTCCTTTCCATTCAGCTGCTTCTGCACAGCAACAGACTGAAGAAGATCATGTTGCAAAATTTGGCACCCATGGAGTTTATATTTTTCAGAATATTTAATAAAAGGCCACCAAATGTTAAAATAATTATCTATTTCCTGTATGTGTGCAAGTTTTTCCCCGTTGCTAAAATTTCTTAATTAAAAAAAAAAAAATTTAATGAAATGGTTTCTGTTTGTGAAAAAAAAAAAAAAAAAAGCTACTGTAGACATCACAGTCGGTAAATTATGAGAACTTTGGTTTCCTTTTTGGGCGGCCTAGCGTCCTGGTGGCCTGGGCAATCCTTCTTTTCCTTGGGTTGTTTCCTTCACTCTTATTGAATAGCCTCAGCTTCTTCATCCGTCCCATTCAACCTGCTTTTTAACAGAAATGTAATCATCCTAATACACTAATGCAGCCAGATTTAGAAAGAATAAAAGAGAAACAAACAACTTAATCACTTGAATCTGCTCACTTACTCTCCACTCCCCGAGCTGCTGCCCTGGCATGGACCTCAGATGGGACACCAGCCCCCGTGGTGGCTCCCTTTGCAGCTGTCAGCCCTCCTGGGTCTTTATCAGATCATCCCCCCACCATGAGTGTCAGTCAGTTTTTCATGATTAATATTTAAATGGGTACCAAGTGCAGTGACCTTAAGCTTTAGGGTGTTTTCAATACACGTGTGTGGCTATGGATTATGGAGTGTGTGTGTGCGCACACACACATGGATGCAGGTTCCCTTGGAGGCCAGAAGATGGTGTCACAGCTCCCGGAGTTAAGAGTTGCAGACAGTTGAGCGGCCCTCTGTAGGTGCTGGGAACTGAAATCTGGGTCCTGTGGAAGAGCAGCAACACTAAACTGCTGAGCCATGTCTGCAGCTCCAAATCTCGGTTGTTTGTTTGTTTGTTTGCGACAGAATTTCATTACACAGTCCTCTCTGGTCTGAAATTCACTGTGTAGACCATGATGGCCTTGAACACACAGAGATTAAAGGTGCGCTCCACCATGTCTGACAAGGGATTCTAGTTTTTAATGTCAACTTTAGCTCTGTGTGCAGAGACAAAATGCCATTAAGAAAGGTAACAGTTCCTATGTGGGACCTATGCTTTCTTTTCTTTTTTTTTTTTTTTTTACTTAAAAGATTCTGTTTCCATTTTAAACACCAACCACAGTTCATCCTCCCTCCCTTCTCCTCCTGCTCACCCCACCCTTCTCCCCACCCCACCCCCATCCACTCCTCAGAGAGGGTAAGGCCTCCTGTGGAGAATCAACAAAGTCGGGCATATCAAGCTGAGGCAGGACCAAGCCCCTCCCCCATGTATCAAGGCAGAGCAAGGTGTCCCTCCATAGGGAATAGGCTCCAAAAAGCCAGTTCATGCACTAGGGATAAATCCTGGTCCCACTGCCAGTGGCCCACATACTGCCCAAGCCACACAACTGTCACCCACATTCAGACAGCCTAGTTCAGTCCCATGCAGGTTCCCCAGCTGTCAGTTCAGAGTCAGCAGTTAGGGGAACACTCCTGCATAATAATAATAGCCAAAACCTGAAAACAACCTAGATGCCCCTCAACCAAAGAATGGATAGAGAAAATGTGGTACATTTACACAATGGAGTATCACTCAGCTGTAAAAAGCAATGACATCATGAAATTTGCAGGCAAATGGATAGAACTAGAAAAAAACCATCCTGAGTGAGGTAACCCAGTCCCAAAAAGACAAATATGGTATGTACTCATTCATAAGTGGATATTAGACATAAAGCAAAGGATAACCTGTGCTTTCCTTTGTTTCTGTAACACATGATTGTTAATACTGTTTTCTCTTTCCTCTAACATTTCTCATTGCCAATGGCAGGAACCTCTCTGAGGTTTGCAGATGAGCTGCCCCTTGAGACAGAATGCAGGAATCTCCCACTGACACCTTAAGCCCTTGGAGGTGAAGCACCCAGAGGCAAGCTAGCAGAACTAGTAGAAGAATGCAGGGAGGGAACCAGAGAGTCCTGGGGGCTTCAGACATGGCACAGTGGTGGGAGCAACTGGCTGCTCTTCCAAAGACGCGTGTTCAATCCCCAGCACCTACATGGTGGCTCACAACTGTCTGTAACTCCAGTTCCAGGGAACTGATGTCTTCTTCTGGCCTCGGTGGGCATTGCATACATGTGGTATACAGATATAGGTGTAGACAAAATACTCCTAAACATAAAAATAAAATAATCTTTAAAAAATTTCTAGTAGAGTGTCCACTACAAATACAGGAGACACAAAACAGTATAACCCCAAACAATCGAAAAATTCAGTCTGCACACGTGAACTAGTTCTAATATTCACAGTTGTTAAGAACACACACAAAAGTAAGAGCAGTAAGGGAGCTTCAATCTGTTTTGTTTGTCGTTCCCTTGAGGATAGAGAATAGAGATGAGGAGAGAATCAAGCGTGACTGTGATTCCTGGTTTAGGAGCCTGGTGGTGACAAAGAGGAGAAGGTGACATGAGCTGCAATTACCTGAGTCCAGTTGCCTGTGGGACGCCCAGGCAGATGCTCCCAAGGGATAATGCATTTGTTCTCTCCTCAGAAGATATGATTCATGGCTGGGGACAGAGCTCAGTGGTACAATATGAGCTTGATATGTGCTAGACTCTGAGTTCAAACCTCAGAACCAAAAGCATATTTTTTGAATAGTTTCTCTGCATCAGTTTCCTGAACCAAATTGTGAGGGAGATATAGGTCAATGAAATAAAACTTAGCCTTGAGAAGTTTACCATCTATTAAAGGAATATCCCAACTGTCACTTGTCTCTCAATGGACTCAACACATCAACATGCTATACATTGATCTAGACACAGCAGTACACCGGTGGCCGAAGCAGGCAACCTTCTGTCGTTAACAATCCAGTATGGAAAGAGGTGGTAAGTTCTTAACATAGGCATAGCAGTCTGGAGTGACTAGGAAAAGTCAACACAAGGTAACTTCCCAGGATGTTATTTGTCATCAGAGTCAGTGGCCTCCGCCAGGAGTGACACTAAAACTGAGATAGCACCCATCTTTGGTGAGTGAGAATGGATAGCATTCCAGCCATAGGGAAAGGCAATGGGAGAGCCTCAAAATCAGACTCTCGTATGTGGGAGGGAGAAAAGAGTGAGGGTGTGGGAAGAGTAAATAAGAAACTGACTGGCATGAGAGGGGTTGCTACAGCAACAGCAACAGCAACCCCAGTCAGTACATGTTATGGGTCCAGTGTTTCTGGTTATACTAAAGTGAAACCATGCACCTTCTTAAAACACCATGATAATACACGTTCAAATGATAGTGAAGGGATTTTTCCAAGTGTGATAATGTCAGTGATTCGCCAGCTCTCTGCGGAGTTCTGTTGAGCAATGCAGACAAGTGCATTTGTAAAAATGCAATGAACATGCAAAAGTAGGAAACTGAAATAATAAAGACATGGAAAACCCAATCTCATTTGCAAATTATGACAGCCAACTGTCACAGTCGCGTTCCTGTAAAGGTTCCTGAATGTCACAGCTCAGATCCTCTGATTATCTCGTGGGCTGCTCCAACCGGACATGGCCCAGCAACAGATTATGGGCTGTACTTTGAATAGTCCTAGGCTGTATGACAAAAAGGTTTTATTGTATTTTCAAATCTACCACCATTTACAGACACAGGAAGCACACTGTCTCTTAATATCATACATTACGATTTGTTTAATACCTTTACAGCTTTGTATTATGCTCTGATAGTAATGTATATGTGCGGGTTCCTGTCTAGAATGTTATGAGGTCCTTGATTTCTTTAAAGTGCAGTAATATATGAGCCCAATATTCCCCCTGTGCTTTTGGCATTATTTATGAAAAACAGTCTTTAATTACCAAGCTTAACACATTATCCTTGGTGGAGACTCAAATCTCTTTTCCAACTTTAAACTGAGCAAAAGCTTTCATCTGGCAAGGTACTGAAGCCCACTATGAAAATTTTGTGCATAGAATTATCACCAAGAACTATTTGGCAGTTTCCTTACCTCAATGAAAAGGACTCTGTATTTTATCTTCACACAAATAACTCTCGCCACCATATAAATTATTTTCTCAATTATCTTTCAACCTTTTGCAATAAGGTTTCCTGAATAAGAACTGGAAAAATCTACATCATATTCCATGCTATGTTTCTTGATCCAAATTCTTTTAATTGGTGACTTAGCCCAAATCTATTTTAAGCCCGACAATTTCCTGTCTATCTGAGGAGCAACGGGAAATTTTTACCTCATCTCACCCTATCATGGACCATAACCCCATATTAGTCTGGGAGACAGCCAACACTTCCCTCTAGAGTGGTGTTCCTTCTCAATTTTTGCAGTGGAAGTGAAACTTCATAATTGTGAAGAGAGATTTTGAATATATATTTTCAGGTCAGTCCCAAGAGAAGGGGAAGCCCCAGCGCATCTTAGAACAGCCAGTCCCATCATACTATGGCCTCTTTGAGTCCAAAGCACCAACTTCAGGCTTTTGGGGAGGAGCCAAGGGAAGCGCTCACTCAGCACACTGGAATCCAAAGGCACATCTAATGTTGTTGTTTCCCTCTCTGCCTTTTAGAGAACAGTGGGCTAGCCTTGCATAGCACACTGGATCCCAAATGCACATCTAATATTATTGCTTTCCTTTCAACCTCTCAGGGGACAGGGGCTAGCCATGCATCTGCAGTGGGGCTCACGTGGTTGTTTTCCATCATCTGCATCCTTGAAGCACTTTCCCCGATGCTCTTGAGAACATCTGGAAGCTTTGCACAACCCCTGGAGCATCCGGAACCACTTCACCTTGAGCAGTAGCTGAAGACATTGATCAGTGTTGATGGTGGCCTGTTGTCTTTGAACCTCACAAAGAAAATGCCCAGTGTTGGGCTTCCTGAGTCTGATCCATAGCCCCAAATGGAACCATTTCCAGTACACTGTGCGTGCATTTGAATCAAAGGCTTGAAATGCCATTATCTGAAAATCAGATGAGACATTTGGCTCTATCTGAGAGAAGCACATGTTAATTGCTTATCCAACGATCAACTCGAATTTCACAAAATGACTGATGGCTCTGTAAGTCTGGGAGGAGGAAGTACTACACTTTATTTCAAGGGCAATGTGTCTGTGTGTGCACGTGCACATGTCTCTCTCTCTCTCTCTCTCTCTTGTGTGTGTGTGTGTGTGTGTGTGTGTGTGTGTGTGTGTGTGCAATGTATATGGAGAACAAAGGTCACTCTCGAACATCACTTCCCGGGAGCCAGGCACCTTGTTTTGTGAGACAGGGTCTCTCTTTTGACCTAGGGCTGGCTGGTTGGGTTGGGTTGGCTTGCTAGCTGATCCCAGCTCCAGAAGTACAAGTGCCAACCACCATGCCTGGCATTTTTATGTGGGCTCAGAAGGATCCAACTTAGATCCTAATGTTGTTTCAACAAGCACTTCACTGACTGAGATGTCCCCCTCTTCCTTCACCCACCTCAGCCTCAAGGGCATTTAAAAAAAAAACCCACAACTTACTAGAGAATACACATGTGGATAGAATCCATCATTAGCCCACGACTAAGTTTTACATGTAAAGTACTTTATTGTTTACATGCAAAACACTTCCACTCGGGGATAAATGATCTCTTTGGTCTGCAATGTCTTCTTTTTGTTTTCAAGAAAAACGTATATACTTTTTTTTTTCCATTTAGCCAAATGGAATTCCAAAAGAAACTGGTACTGCTGCTGAGTCTCAGGTGACTTTCAGGAGTAAGTGAGCAAATAAACAGGTAAGTGTTTCTTTGATCACACACACACACACACACACACACACACCCGCGCGCACGCCAGTTTTGAGCTTCTTGGAGTTTATGATGCTGTTTCCCTAAAGGTAGCCTTCTTGCGGGAAGTTATGAAAACAGCTAGAACAACAACAACAAAATTTAGTGCTAACTGAAGCGGAAGGGGAGGAGACAGGAACAGCCTAACGACCTGGGATGTAACAAAACAGGAAGAGAGCTAGCCATTGCTAAGCTGAAACTTCTAGCTCTTTACCCAGTGCCTGGGCAGCCGGAGGCGTTTTCACTCATTTGATGAGAACAGCTAAGTGAACTCTGCAACCTCCTCAGGAAAAGGCGATATGCAGCCAAGCAAACATCCTGGCCGCGTTCAGGCAGGTAGCCACACGTTTAGAGAAGCTGGACTCCTTCCGCCCACCTTGACAGTTCTTTTCCCATCTAAAAAGCAGTTATTAAAAAGCTGCCATAGAGCCTTCCTCCCTCCAGACCGCAGCTCCTTTGCGTTTCTTTTGTTGTTTGGGCCTTTCACTCGACTGATCAACTCTGAATCAGCGGCCCCTGGACTGGCCGCTCGGGGTTCCACTTGAGCAGCTGGACTGTCCTCCCTCTTTCTGTCCCAGGCACCCCCACCCCGCCCTGCCCCCACCCCGCCACCCTTTTCATCTTCTCTTTGCAGGAGGAGGCATCCTTGGCAAGTTTTCTCTCATCCAGGCCCTCCCCAGCCTCTTTTGTCCCTTCTTGCCGAGAGAGACCTCTTACCTGCTCAGTGCCTCCACTCACCACCCCGCATCACTCCCCCGACCCCCACCCCCGCGGCTTGTCCCCTTCTTTTCATCTTTTTTCTACGTGCCACACCGGCTCCCTTCCACAATTTCATCAGGTGGCCTGGGGGTGAGGGTGAGTCGTCGGCTGTCACTTAAACTCCATCCACCGCAGCCAGGCTGAAATGGAAAGTGTGATAAATGGAACCGTACAAGGCTCAATTTCGTCTGGAAATTTCAAACTTATGATGTTCAAATAGGTTCATAAATTCCCCCCAACGCATCTCTGCTGTCTCTAATACCCAACTGCAGGTGTCAACTGAGCAGGCCTCTCCACCTGTTTGCACAGCCCCAGCTATTCCGAGCTTGGCATGCGTCTCCTGGGTTTGCTTTGCCGTGTTTTTAATCCCGTGCCCAGTCTGGGGGTGCAGTCACCGCATACATATTTGCTGATTCTTTCCCAGAGGATAAATGTCAACAATGGACAACCCAGGTAGTCTTCAAAGGAATTTCACTCGGACCTGCTTTTACTTCTTGCTGTTTCTAAAAGCCGGTGCAGGCTTTGTTGTTGGTGAATATGTCTCTACGTGCCCTATCCTGGGGATGGGGGTGGGGGATGCGGGGCATGTCAAGTGGGAAGTCTTCAGATTGAGTTCTTGCTATCTCCCTGACACAAAGGCAGTGAGCCTCCATCTTTCCCTCTTTCTGGCCTTTCTGGTCAGGAACTAGTCCCTGAAGGATGCTGAGCACACTTATCCAAAGGGGAAACAGAGCATTAGAAGGGCAGGCCTTGTTACCTAGCTACCACCACTCACTCACGGGAAATTCCTTCTCCAAAATAGGAGATGTGGCTCGGGTACAGGTGCAAAAAGTTAGAGAG
The DNA here is from genome assembly GCF_004664715.2 of Peromyscus leucopus. Lineage (NCBI taxonomy): Eukaryota > Metazoa > Chordata > Mammalia > Rodentia > Cricetidae > Peromyscus > Peromyscus leucopus. The sequence continues at coordinate 114,827,501 of NC_051065.1, forward strand.
AAATTTAAATACACTGAGTTTTTCTTCATTAGTTCCATTAATGTATATTTGCCTAAGAGAGGCCAGCCTGGTCTACAGAGCAAGTTCCTGGACAGCCAAGGTTACACAGGGAAACACTTGTCTCCAAAGACAAAAACAAACAAATAAAAATAATTTCACAAGAAATGCAAGCAGAGGTCATGTTTGCAAAACCCCATCTTCTTTTCCAAGCATGTACTCAACAGACACAATTTCTGCCTTTTCTCCTCTATTTTCCTTTGCATTAAAATCACCCATGTCCATAGCAGTATACATTTGGGATTTTTAAGCAAAAAAAAAAGGGGGGGTTGTTTTATGTGGATTGTCCCACCATATCTCCCCAGCCCCCAGCCCCCAGCCCCCATACACATTCACAATATATCTTTGGCAATCACTTCATTCAATCAGTTTAGTTGTGGATCCTCTGAGATGGCTCTGTGTTATTTTATAATGTCTGTACCAAGAATTTGAAAATATTTCCTTAGTAATAAGCATTTACATAATCTACAATTTCCCTGTTTTTCGATCTGACAAATGGTTATTTTAGTGAACAGTTCAAATACACATGCTATTATATGTACATCAGTGATTCCCTCCTCCAAGGCAGATAACAAGAAATTAATAGACCAAAGGGACTGTCCAGCTTTAATGATTATAAATATTGCCTACTTTCCTTCCAAAACTGGCTTTATTGATTTAACCTGTTTTCTTATGAATCATCTTTTGATTTCGGTTTAGTTTTCTTTCGTTCTTTCTTTCTTTCATTTTTTTTGATGTGTGTGTGTGTGTGTGTGTGTGTGTGTGAGTGAGTTTCATCCCATGATTTCTAACCTCCTTTAACTAAAAGAGCTCTCTAAAAGCAGAAACAAACTAGTTTGGAGTATTGAAACTGCTATAACCAAACAGCAGAAGCCCTAAGACTTCCCCTCTTTGATTGATTTCTTATATGGGTCTCTCTATATAGCTCCAGCTGTCCCAAAACTTTCTATGTAGATCAAATGCACAAAGATCTGCCTGTCTCTGCCTCCTAAGTGCTGGGATCAAAGATTTGTGCCACCACCACCTAGCAGGATTTTTTTTTAAGAAAAATTTTTCATTCATTTTACACACTAATCAAAGATCCCCCTCTTCCCTCCTCCCACCCCCCCAGCTTCCTCCCCACTCCTATCACTGCCCCCCCACACACACACAAGAAGGCAAGGCCTCCCATGAGGAGGCATATCCAGTAGAGGCAAGTCCAAGCCCTTTCCCTGCCTCAAGGCTACATGAGGTGTCCCATCATAGGTAGTGGGCTCCAAAAAGCCCCCTTATGCACCAGAGATGGATTCTGATTCTATTGCCAGGGGGCCCCTAAGCAGATCAAGCTACATAATTGTCTCACCATGCAGAGGGCCTAGTCCAGTCCCATGCAGGCTCCACGGCCCCTGATCCAACTTTCATGAGTTCCCAGAGGGTGCGTGAACTGAACTGGCTTGCCCCAGTGTTCAGATCAGTGAATACCCTAACTGTCATCACAGAACTTTTCTCCAATGACTGATGGAGGCAGATGCAGAGATCCAGAGCCAAACACCAGGCAGAGCTCTAGGAGTCCAGTAGGAGAAAGAAAGGAGGGATTCTATGAGCAAGTGCATCAGGATCATGATGGGGAAACCTGCAGAGCTGGATGGTTCTTAAACACAGAAATTTAGTCCTCACAGTTCTGGAGACTGAAGGTCCACCATGTGGACAGCAGGGTCCTTGTCCAGAAAATTTCTCTGCTTTACAGCTGTCCCTCAAAGTGCCCTCTTGGGCCTCTTATATATGAGCTCTAATCCCATTCAAGACCTACCCTCTCAATTTTATCAATGCCTTTGGGGTTAGAATTTTAACATCTGAACTTGGGGGCAACACAAACACTCAATTTATAGTATAAATGACATGGACCTCTCAACTTAGCCCTGCCTTCTCAATGGGCTCCGTTCATGCTCTGCTCACATTGTACCCAGTGCACAGATAACTGATTTCTTTAATTTAAAAAAAAAAAAAAAACATATGCTATGGTTCAAATGCTAAATTAAAAAAAAAAAAATCTCAAAAACCACTGAGAAGGGCCTGAAGATGTAGCTCAATGGGTAGAATGCTGACGCGGCACATTGGAAGCCCTGGGTTCCATCCTCAGTATCACACAAAAACCAAGACAGCTCTTGTCTGAAGCCCCAGCAACTGGAAGATGGGAGCAGGAGAACTGAATGTTCAAGTTCCTCATCCTGGGCTATATATCAAGTTTAATGCCAACCTGGGATTCATGAGACCCTTTTAGCCCGAGAGAGAGAGAGAGAGAGAGAGAGAGAGAGAGAGAGAGAGAGAGAGAGAGAGATTTTCTTGTAAAATATCAACACAGGTGAAATCTCAAAGATCACAGAAATGCTTTTCATGGTAGAAGAGATTTACTTCAAAATTAGTCTCTACTTGAAAATAAAGCTACCTGCAACATGTTCTATTAATCACATTAAGTACAGCTCCCAATATATGTCACATGTCCACTGTGACACAGGGAAAGGGGAGAGGGTGCCAGGCGGTGTTGGCACACGCCTTTAATCCCAGCACTCGAGAGGCAGAGGTAGGCGAATCTCTGTGAGTTCGAGGCCAGCCTGGGCTACCAAGTGAGTTCCAGGAAAGGCGCAAAGCTACACAGAGAAACCCTCTCTTGAAAAACAAACAAACAAAAAAAAATCTTTTTTTTTTTTTGCAAGAGAAAGTCCATCTGAAAAATTCAGAGATTTGGATTAAATATAAATGAGAATTCCAAACTAGAGCCTTCCAAATTCTGAATCAGTTTATGTGTGTTGCTTTGTATATAGTCACAGTCTTGGAGTTTTTAATTAAGTCTCACAATGGGTCCATCGATGACATGTGTTCTCTGTATTTATTTATTCTTTTATAATCTCATCGAGCTCTCCAGAGCTCAAGCTGGGGTTATCAGGCTTACCCACTGAGCCATCTCTCCTCCCCTTTTGCCATTTTACCGCGTAATATTTTAGGCCTGCTCTGGAGTGGCCTTTGTAGACAACGTGCCTCTAGAAACACGACAGAACACATTGTCAGAAGAATCAAAGATAGATGCCAGTGAGCTTGAGAGGCATGAAAGCCAGCTGCGGCAAGACAAAGAAAGAGGGCACTGTGGAACCTGAGGAAGGAGGCTGACTTTCAGGAAAAGGAGAAGATGCCAGCTGATTCTACAGACATTTAAATTTCCCTAAGTCCAAAGGCACCACTGGGGAAAAGAGAGCATGAAACATAGATGAAAAGAATATAAGGAACTCACATAAATTAGTAAGAACTGTATTAATGGCCCAACAAGAAAATGACAAGAGACATGCACAGAGGAAGACAACCAAACGGACAATCAGTGTATACAGTTTTAAACCTCATACACTGTGTGTTAATTGTAAAATCATAACGCAGAAAAGGTATCACTTAACAACTAAATAGCCAAAGTAACGATCAAGTAATTCCATATGGTAGAACATGACAAAGTCCTTACCCTCGTGGTGTGTGACTAAATTTGTACTTCCTTGAAGAACATTGAGGCTGGTGTTGACCAATGAAAATACAACATAAGCTACAAATGTTAACCCAGCTTTCTAGCAGACATACTTCCAAAAAGCAAAAGGAATCAGAAAAAAAA